>NC_140999.1:116288890-116323890 GCF_052327205.1 Somniosus microcephalus
GAGAGAGAGGGTGGGAGAGAGAGAGAGGGGGGGGGAGAGAGAGAGGGGGGGAGAGAGAGAGGGGGGGAGAGAGAGAGGGGGGGAGAGAGAGATATGGGGAAAGAGAGAGGGGGGGCGAGAGAGAGGGGGAGAGAGAGAGAGGGGGGAAAGAGAGAGTCAATGGAGTAAAAGAGAAGTGGGACAAAGGACAACAGAAAGGGGCTGAGACATGGATGGTTTGAGCACAGTCGTGCCTTGCCATGCTGGGCCTGCCTGGTACCTTGTGCTCTCCGTGGTGTTGGGCAGGTTGGCTGGACACGAGTTGCTGACGGTGACTGTGGCGTTGGTCAGGCTTTGATTGTGTAGACGGTTTTGCAGGTTCCCCGACACCGGGAGCTGTGGGACAGAGAGAGGGGGAAAGAGAGTGAATAGGCCATTACACTGCTGTCACACAGTGCGGTAGAAACCGAAGAGACGCGGGGAGATTCCAGACAGAATCTCCGCAGCACCGTGTCATTCAGTAACCACTGTCAGGATCACCAGCGACAGTGAGTCCATCCACTCAATCAGTAAATTGAAGGGGAAGATTCTATCCAAAATACAACCCCATACTCTTATCGCAACAGAACGAATCTGCTCCAACTTCCTGTCTACAAAACCACCTTCATGTTGTCAAAATGTTGACACCCTTTTCCTATTTTAAATTATATGTCCACAGAGAGAGGGATTAGAATAGTTAGGGCTTGATGGCCGGTGCAGACACGATGGGCCGAAGGGCCTATTTCAGGGCTGTATGACTCTATCTGTGACTCTATTTATGTGAACTGCTTAAGTAAACACATCATGCTGTAATTACATTCCTTCCACCGGTGGGGGCGCTGTAGTTACAATCTCCCACCAGTGGCGGTGCTGTAATTACACTCTCCTACCAGTGGGGGTGCTGTAATAACACTCTCCCACCAGTGGGGGTGCTGTAATAACTCTCCCACCAGTGGGGGTGCTGTAATTACACTCTCCCACCAGTGGGCACGCTGTAATTACACTCTCCCACCAGTGGGCACGCTGTAATTACACTCTCCCACCAGTGGGGGTGCTGTAATTACACTCTCCCACCAGTGGGCACGCTGTAATTACACTCTCCCACCAGTGGGGGTGCTGTAATTACACTCTCCCACCAGTGGGCACGCTGTAATTACACTCTCCCACCAGTGGGGGTGCTGTAATTAACACTCTCCCACCAGTGGGCACGCTGTAATTACACTCTCCCACCAGTGGGCACGCTGTAATTACACTCTCCCACCAGTGGGCACGCTGTAATTACACTCTCCCACCAGTGGTGGTGCTGTCATTACACGCTCCCACCAGTGGTTGTGTTGTAATTACACTCTCCCACCAATGGTGGCGCTGTAATTACACTCTCCCACCAGTGGTGGCGCTGTAATTACACGCTGCCACCAGTGGGGGGCGCTGTAATTACATCCTCCCAGCAGTGGGTGGCGCTGTAATTACACTCTCCCACCAGTGGTGGCGCTGTAATTACATCCTCCCAGCAGTGGTGGTGTTGTAATTACACGCTCCCACCAGTGGGGCGCTGTAATTACATCCTCCCACCAGTGGGTGGCTGTGTAATTACACTCTCCCACCAGTGGGGGCGCTGTAATTACACTCTCCCACCAGTGGGGGCGCTGTAATTACATCCTCCAGCAGTGGTGGCGGTGTAATTACACGCTCCCACCAGTGGGGGCTGGTGTAATTACACGCTCCCACCAGTGGTGGCGCTGTAATTACACTCTCCCACCAGTGGGGGCGCTGTAATTACACTCTCCCACCAGTGGGGGTCACCATCGACCAGAAACTTAACTGGACCAGCCAAATAAATACTGTGGCAACAAGAGCAGGTCAGAGGCTGGGTATTCTGTGGCGAGTGTCTCACCTCCTGACTCCCCAAAGCCTTTCCACCATCTACAAGGCACAATTCAGGAGTGTGATGGAATACTCTCCACTTGCCCCGGATGAGTTGCAGCTCCAACAACACTTGAGAAGCTCGACACCATCCAGGACAAAGCAGCACACTTGATCGGCACCCCATCCACCGCCTTAAACATTCCCTCCCTCCACCACCAGTGCACCATGGCTGCAGTGTGTACCATCTACAAGATGCACTGCAGCAACTCGCCAAGGCTTCTTCGGCAGCACCTCCCAAACCCGCCACCTCTTCCACCTAGAAGGACAAGGGCAGCAGGCACATGGGAACACCACCACCTCCAAGTTCCCCTCCGAGTCACACACCATCCTGACTGGGAAATATATCGGCTGTTCCTTCATCATCGCTGGGTCAAAATCCTGGAACTCCCTCCCTAACAGCGCTGTGGAGCACCTTCACCACACGGACTGCAGCGGTTCAAGAAGGCGGCTCACCACCACCTTCTCAAGGGCGATTAGGGATGGGCAATAAATGCCGGCCTTGCCAGCGACGCCCACATCCCATAAAAACGAATTATAAAAAACTCTCCCACCAGCAGAGATGCTGTAATTACACTCTCCCACCAGTGGGGGTGCCGTAATTGCACTCTCCCACCAGGGGGGGTGCTGTAATTGCACTCTCCCACCAGGGGGGTGCTGTAATTACACTCTCCCACCAGGGGGGTGCTGTAATTACACTCTCCCACCAGGGGGGTGCTGTAATTGCACTCTCCCACCAGGGGGGTGCTGTAATTACACTCTCCCACCAGGGGGGTGCTGTAATTACACTCTCCCCACCAGTGGGGGTGCTGTAATTGCACTCTCCCACCAGTGGGGGTGCTGTAATTGCACTCTCCCACCAGTGGGGTGCTGTAATTACACTCTCCACCAGTGGGGGTGCTGTAATTGCACTCTCCCACCAGGGGGGTGCTGTAATTACACTCTCCCACCAGGGGGGTGCTGTAATTACACTCTCCCACCAGGGGGGTGCTGTAATTACACTCTCCCACCAGTGGGGGTGCTGTAATTGCACTCTCCCACCAGGGGGGGGGTGCTGTAATTACACTCTCCCACCAGTGGGGGTGCCATAATTGCACTCTCCCACCAGTGGGGTGCTGTAATTGCACTCTCCCACCAGTGGGGGTGCTGTAATTACACTCTCCCACCAGGGGGGTGCTGTAATTACACTCTCCCACCAGTGGGGGTGCTGTAATTGCACTCTCCCACCAGTGGGGTGCTGTAATTGCACTCTCCCACCAGTGGGGTGCTGTAATTACACTCTCCCACCAGTGGGGGTGCCGTAATTGCACTCTCCCACCAGGGGGGGTGCTGTAATTACACTCTCCCACCAGTGGGGGTGCCGTAATTGCACTCTCCCACCAGTGGGGGTGCTGTAATTACACTCTCCCACCAGGGGGGTGCTGTAATTGCACTCTCCCACCAGTGGGGGCACTGTAATTACACTCTCCCACCAGTGGGGACACTGTAATTACACTCTCCCACCAGTGGGGGCACTGTAATTACACCCTCCCACCAGTGGGGGTGCTGTAATTACACCCTCCCACCAGTGGGGGTGCTGGTACTAAACACTCCCACCAGTGGGAGCACTGTAATTACACTCTCCCACCAGTTGGGGTGCTGTAAATACACCCTCCCACCAGTGGGGGCACTGTAATTACACTCTCCCACCAGTTGGGGTGCTGTAAATACACCCTCCCACCAGTGGGAGCACTGTAATTACACTCTCCCACCAGTTGGGGTGCTGTAAATACACCCTCCCACCAGTGGGGGCACTGTAATTACACTCTCCCACCAGTTGGGGTGCTGTAAATACACCCTCCCACCAGTGGGGGCACTGTAATTACACTCTCCCACCAGTTGGGGTGCTGTAAATACACCCTCCCACCAGTGGGAGCACTGTAATTACACTCTCCCACCAGTTGGGGTGCTGTAAATACACCCTCCCACCAGTGGGGGTGCTGTAATTACACTCTCCCACCTTGGACAACGTTGACCACTTTCCATACCTCGGGAGCCTTCTGTCAACAAGTCCAACACCGCCTTCAGTGTGCCAGTGCAGCCTTCGGTCGCCTGAGGAAGAGAGTGTTTGAAGACTAGGACCTCAAACCCGGCACTAAGCTCATGGTCTACAGAGCAGCAGTGATACCCGCCCTGCTGTATGCCTCAGGGACATGGCCCATGTACAGCAGGCACCTCAAAGCACTGGAGAGGTACCACCAACGCTGCCTCCGCAAGATCCTGCAAATCCATTGGCAGGATAGGCACGCCAACGTCGGTGTTCTCGCTCAGGCCAACATCCCCAGCATCAAAGTTTTGACCGCGCTCGATCAGCTCCGATGGACGGGTCACATCGTCCGCATGACCGATACGAGACTCCCAAAACAAGCGCTCTACTCGGAGCTCCGACACGGCAAGAGAGCCCCAGGTGGGCAGAGGAAACGCTTCAAGGACACCCTCAAAGCCTCCTTGAAAAAGTGTAACATCCCCACCGACACCTGGGAATCCCTGGCCCAAGACCGCACAAAGTGGAGGAGAAGCATCCGGGAAGGTGCTGAACACCTCGAGTCTCTTCGCCAGGAGCAAACGGAAGCCAAGCGCAGGCAGCGCAAGGAGCGCACGTCAACCCAAGCACCCCACCCACCCGCCCCTTCAACCACCGTCTGCCCCACCTGTGACAGAGACTGTAGGTCCCGCATTGGACTCATCAGTCACCTGAGAACTCATTGTTAGTGTGGAAGCAAGTCATCCTCGGTTCCGAGGGACTGCCAGAGAGAGAGAGAGAGAGAGAGAGAGAGAGAGAGAGCGAGCTGCCCACTTAACCCAGGGCACTGAGGCAAACTGCACCCGCTGGCATCAGCTGACACAGCACAGGCCGGGGATAGAGCCTGGGCCTTTCCTGGTGTGCGTGCGGGGCTCGGCACCACATCGGGTGAGACCAGCTAATGACGAGTGTCGCCTCAGCATACACCGTCCACAGATTGCTGCGTGGGTTCTGGGGCTGGGGGGTGTGGAGGGGGAGGTCAGAGCTCTAAGCTAAGAGTTGGCCCGACAGGGAGAGCCAGGAGGGGGGAAAATCAGGAATGGAACAGGGGGGGGGGGGGGGGGGGAGAAAGAGAGAGGCACTCACCGTATTGGGCATCTGGACACCCGAGTCCACCAATCCCAGGATGTCGTCATTGTAGCTAGATTCCAAGCTGATGATCTCATCGATCACCTCATCCATCTGTGGTTGGACATGGAGCAAGTTGCGTTACATCGGATTGGACGGCGGCGGCAGCTCAACAACCCCCCCCCGTCAATAACCCCCCGACCTCACCCCCCCAAACCAGCCCCCCTGAAATAACCCTCAAACCTGAGGAAGGGTGCTCTTGCCATGGAGGGAGTGCAGCGAAGATTCACCAGGCTGATACCTGGGATGGCAGGAATGACGTATGAGGAGAGATTGGGTCGATTGGGCTTATACTCGCTGGAGTTTAGAAGAATGAGAGGGGATCTCATTGAAACTTATAAAATCCTAACAGGACTGGACAGACTAGATGCAGGAAGGATGTTCCCGATGGTCAGGGAGTCCAGAACCAGGGGTCACAGTCTAAGGATAAGGGGTAAGCCATTTAGGACTGAGATGAGGAGGAATTTGTTCACCCAGAGTGGTGAACCTGTGGAATTCTCTACCACACAGGGCAGTTGAGGCCAATTCATTAAATATATTCAAGAAGGAGTTAGATATATTTCTTAAGGCTGAAGGGATCAAGGGATATGGGGAGAAAGCAGGGACAGGGTACTGAATTTGGATGATCAGCCATGATCACATTGAATGGCGGAGCAGGCTCGAGGGGCCGAATGGCCTACTCCTGCTCCTATCTTCTATGCTTCAATCCCCCGAACCCCACCTTAAATAACCCCAAACCTCCTTTACATTCCGCAACCATTAAATAATCCTGAGAAAATGCCCCCAAACACCCCTTTAAATACCCCTGAATCAATACCTCCAAATCCCCCCCTCCCCCCCCTTAAATACCCTTGGTAAATATCCATCCCCAAGAAGCTCACCTCTGTCTCCGGATTGGAACCGATGTTCAGCAGGGCCATTGGGCTGTTGGGGGTGCTGCCCGCCGCCCTGGGCAGTGCCTGCTCGCTAGGCCCCGGGGAGTGCGACCCAGCCAGGGCCTGGCTGGCAGCCTTGCCCCCCATGGTGGTGGACAGGTACTGCTTCACCTGCTGACGCTGGGACTGCTGGATGTGGTACTTGGTGGGGTTCTCCAGATGGGTCTGCACCTGCAGGAAGACATTCAACCGGGTTAGCTTCACAATGGGGGAGGGGAGGTGGCTTCAATATAAAGCATCGAGGAGCCCCAAGCGAGGACTCCAGGCCCAGACTACAAGCGTGGAAATATCAGCAAATTGGAGAATGGCGCCAGTCAGCCATGGTTCACTCTTGCCCAAGTCAGAAGGTCATGGGTTCGAGCCCCCAACTCCAGAGAATCGAACCACATAATCCAGGCTCGACACTCCCCCAGTGCCAGTACTGAGGGAGCAGCGGAGGGTCAGTACTGAGGGAGCGCCGCGCTGTTGGAGGGGCGGTAGGGAGCGCCGCGCTGTCGGAGGGCGGCACTGAGGGAGCGCCACGCTGTCGGAGGGGCGGCACTGAGGGAGCGCCACGCTGTCGGAGGGGCTATACTGAGGGAGCGCCGCACTGTCGGAGGGGCGGTACTGGGGGAGCGCCGCACTGTCGGAGGGGCAGTAATGAGGGAGCGCCGCGCTGTCGGAGGGGCGGTACTGAGGGAGCGCCGCGCTGTCGGAGGGGCGGTACTGAGGGAGCGCCGCACTGTCGAAGGGGCGGTACTGAGGGAGCGCCGCACTGTCGAAGGGGCGGTACTGAGGGAGCGCCGCGCTGTCGGAGGGGCAGTACTGAGGGAGCGCCGCACTGTCGGAGGGGCAGCATTGAGGGGAGTTCTCTTTACAGGAAAACAGGAGACGTGTGATATCTTCACAGCGGTTTAATGGCCTCCCAGGATACAATGAGCACAAACATGTTTTGACCATCACCCTGAGAATTCATCATTTCAATTGAACAGTCGCATGGGATAGAAATGTATTCCCGGGACTTTAACTCCCTCAAGGCCACATCTGTGCAAGGAATGTGAGCAAAGTGATAACCTCCCAGGGGACAGCTTTGTTCATTAATCTCTCTGTAACTGGCTCCAGTTTAATAATTTAATTGACACTTCAGTCAAGGTGAAAAGATAACATTGTCCCGGGGCCCGATATTTATCCCTCAACCAACATAACAAAAACAGATGATCTGGTCATTATCACATCGCTGTTTGTGGGAGCTTGCTGTGCGCTAATTGGCTGCCGTGTTTCCCACATTACAACAGTGACCACACTCCAAAAGTACCTCGCCATCCTTTGTCTCTTAACCTGTCCCATTACCATCTCCTCCCGCCTTGAATATCTCAATGTCTCCTTACCCCCCCCGCCTTCTATCCTATCACAGGCCTTCCCCTTTGGTCTTTCATCCTCTCCCCCATTTCCCAGCCCCTACACTTGCTTATACCAGTCGCTGAAGGTAAGCATACAGGGGCAGCAGGCGGTCAAGAAGGCAAATGGCATGTTGGCCTTCGTAGCGAGAGGGTTCGAGTACAGGAGCAAGGATGTCTTGCTGCAGTTGTACAGGGCCTTGGTGAGACCGCACCTTGAGTACTGTGTGCAGTTTTGGTCGCCTTATCTGAGGAAGGACGTTCTTGCCATGGAGGGAGTGCAGCGAAGATTCACCAGACTGATACCTGGGATGGCAGGAATGACGTAGGAGGAGAGATTGGGTCGATTGGGCTTATACTCGCTGGAGTTTAGAAGAATGAGAGGGGATCTCATTGAAACTTATAAAATTCTGACAGGACTAGACAGACTAGATGCAGGAAGGATGTTCCCGATGGTCGGGGAGTCCAGAACCAGGGGTCACAGTCTAAGGATAAGGGGTAAGCCATTTAGGACAGAGATGAGGAGGAATTTCTTCACCCAGAGAGTGGTGAACCTGTGGAATTCTCTACCACAGAAGGCAGTTGAGGCCAATTCATTAAATATATTCAAGAAGGAGTTAGATATATCTCTTAAGGCTAAAGGGATCAAGGGATATGGGGAGAAGGCAGGGACAGGGTACTGAATTTGGATGATCAGCCATGATCGCATTGAATGGCGGAGCAGGCTCGAGGGGCCGAATGGCCGACTCCTGCTCCTATCTTCGATGTTTCGATGTTAAAAATCTGTTCCATTTCCTGCTTTTTTTTTTCCAGTTCTGACGAAGGGTCATCGACCTGAAGCGTTAACTCTGTTTCTCTCTCCACAGATGCTGCCTGACTTTGCCGAGTATCTCCAGCATTTTCTGTTTTTACTCAAAAAAGTACTTCATTGGCTGTGAAGCGCTTCGAGACGTCCGGTGGTCGTGAAAGGCGCTATGTAAATGCAAGTCTTTCCGTCAAGTAACAGCAGAAAATGCAGGGAATACTCAGCTGGTCGGACAGCGCCTGCGGAGAGAGAAACAGTGTTCATGTTTCAGGCCGCTGGCCCTTCATCAGAACATTTCTTGTTGTGTATGTGCCTTTAAGAGAATAACTGGTCTCAGACTGCAGTACCGGCAGTGACCACCCCTGTATAAAAGGCGCTAGAGAGCCTCTGTTGGTTAGATTCGTTTATGCCTTTCACCAGTAAACATCTCTGTTTCTCTCCTGCTAGTCCGTGTCTCAATCATTCACGGACTTAACACTGGCGACGAGGATGGGACCAGGAAGATAAACTTAGATTGGCATTCCATTCATGCAATGACGGTGGATGGTAAAAAAGATGAAGACGTCTCTCCTGGACGATTGTCAACAATCTTAGCTAACGCCAAAGAGGTGTTTCAAGAAGAACTGGGCACGCTTAAAGGCGTAACCGCCTCGTTAAAAATAGAAGAGAATGCAGTTCCCAAGTTTTTCAAAGCAAGACCGGTACCATATGCAATTCGTCCAGCCGTCGAGGCAGAGCTGGAGAATCTGGAGAAGGCGGGCGTGTTGTCTAAGGTCGACTGGAGCGAGTGGGCGACACCCATCGTTCCCGTCATGAAAAAAACGTTAAGCAATAAGTCCGGAGAGCCAAAGAAGATTCGCATCTGTGGGGATTTCAAGGTGACGGTGAACCCTGTCCTTCACACAGTACAATATCCTCTTCCAAGGATAGAAGACATCTTCGCCTCACTGTCTGGAGGGAAGCGTTTTACAAAAATTGACCTAGCACAAGCATATTTCCAGATGGAGGTTGAAGAGTCCTCTAGAAAGTATCTCACGATAAACACTCACAAAGGTCTTTACCAGTATCATCGATTGGTATTCGGAGTAGCATCGGCTCCGGCGATATGGCAAAGAGCGATGGAACAAGTCCTGCAAGGGATTCCGGGGACTCAGTGTTACTTGGACGACATCCTTCTGACAGGTGAAGATGACAGTGAACACCTTAACAACCTAGAACAGGTGCTCACTAGACTACAGGAACATGGGCTGCGAGCCAACCGCCCCAAGTGCGAATTTTTTAAGAAACAGATATCGTATTGTGGCCACGTGATTGATGAAGAGGGGTTACATAAGTCCCCTGACAAAATTGAAGCGGTTGTTAAGGCCCCAGCGCCTGAAAATGTGTCGCAACTGAGGTCATCCCTCGGGTTGGTGAATTACTATCATAAGTTTTTGCCGAATTTGTCGACAATTCTGCACCCACTGAACGCCCTGCTACGAACGGGGGTAGCATGGAAATGGAGCGATGATTGTAAGCGTGCTTTTCAGAAGATTAAGGGCTTAATCACTTCGAAGGAAGTATTGGCTCACTACAACCTAGCACTGCCAATCAGGCTGGCGTGTGATGCATCTCCCTACGGCATTGGGGCGGTACTGTCACATAAATTCCTTGATGGTTTGGAGAGGCCGATAGCTTTTGCGTCACGCTCGTTAACTTCTGCCGAGCGTAACTACGCCCAGATTGACAGAGAGGCCCTCAGCCTAGTGTGGGGGGGTGAAGAAGTTCAATCACTATCTGCACGGTCAAAAATTTACTCTACTAACCGATCATCAACCTCTTGTCTCCATTTTCAACCCTCAGAAGGGCGTACCGATAATGACAGCACAACGGCTGCAGAGATGGTCCCTTTTCCTTGGGGCACACCAATATGACATCGAGTACAAAGGAACTAAACAGCATGGAAATGCTGATGGATTGTCACGTCTACTGTTGCCGACGGTGGAAGACGACGACCTTGCAGTGGATCCAATGGAGTTATTCCACTCGACCATAGTCGAATGTCTCCCTGTGACGAATGCAAACATAGAAAAGGAAACACGGAATGACCCGACACTATCACGGGCCTATGATTTAACGGTGAAGGGATGGCCAGCACATGGCGAACCACTGCTGCCAGCATTCTCGCCGAGAAGAGAACAGCTGTCAGTGTGCAGAGGAACCTTGATGTGTGGATCCAGAGTAGTAATTCCACCTAAGTTGACGGATAGAGTGCTCAATGAGCTTCATGAGGGTCATCTGGGTGGGGTAAAAATGAAGAGCTTAGCCAGAGCGTTTGTGTGGTGGCCGGGAATCGATAGAGAAATCGAAGAGATGACCAAGAGCTGTGCAGGATGCCAGAAGGTCCAAAACACCCCACCACAAGCTCCTCTGCATCCATGGGAGTGGCCCTCATCTCCATGGCAAAGGGTACACATTGATTTTGCTGGTCCCTTCATGGACTCGATGTTTTTAATTGCGGTGGATGCACATTCAAAGTGGCCAGAGGTAATAAAAATGTCCTCAACCACCACGGAAAAAACTATCGCAGTTTTACGAACCATATTCGCCAGGAATGGGCTGCCTGAACAGATTTGCTCTGACAATGGACCACAGTTTGTGTCTGAAGAGTTCCGGAGGTTCTTAAAGAATAATGGTGTTAAGCATTACACATCTGCCCCATATCATCCAGCCACTAATGGATTGGCCGAGAGGTTTGTCCAAACATTCAAGAAGGCTATCAAGGCAATGTGTAATGAAGATATACCCCTACAACACAAGGTGGACAACTTCTTGTTTGCCGACCGGAATGCGACACATGCGGTTACCAACCAAACTCCAGCCATGATGTTCTTCAATCGAAGACTACGATGCCGCTTGGATTTGGTTAAGCCAAACGTCCGAAGAGATGTGGAGAACAGGCAGTTTCAGAATATGAATGAAAGGCCGACCAGGAGTTTTAAGGTAGGTCAACCAGTTTTGGCCCGGGACTACCGCACTGAGAAATGGCAGCCAGGAACGATTTGTACATGACAAGGACCTCTCATGTATACCGTGGACATTGGGGAGAGCATTGTAAGACGCCATGCTGACCAGATTCTAGAGTCACTGGAAAACGTCAACTCCACACCACGATCTGATACACCTGGTAATGAAATCGACGTTCCAATTGCAGCTACCGCAGAACCGGTAATATTGGAAGCAGATGAACCAAACAACGACATTGATTCCGACTCAACATTGATAGAAGAACCTGATACCCCAAAGAGGCGTTATACAGACAGAATCAGGAAGCCTCCTCAAAGACTGAACTTATAATTGCTTAAACTTAACCAATGTATCTAGCAACAGTAATTGTGATTGTAATTCGTTATCATTAGTAGTTAAATGAATGTTATGTACTGTTTATCTAAAAGGGGAGGAATTGTTGTGTATGTACCTTTAAGAGAATAACTGGTCTCAGACTGCAGTACCGGCAGTGACCACCCCTGTATAAAAGGCGCTAGAGAGCCTCTGTTGGTTAGATTCGTTTATGCCTTTCACCAGTAAGCATCTCTGTTTCTCTCCTGCTAGTCCGTGTCTCAATCATTCACGGACTTAACAGTTCTGACCCAAGGTCATCGGCCTGAAACGTCAACTCGGCCACGTACCAGCTACATAGAATTTTTCAGCACAGAGAGAGGCCGTTCGGCCCCTCTGCTCCGTGCCAGTGTTTCTGCTCCACACGAGCCTCCTCCCGCCCCATCGCCATATCCTTCTACACCTTTCTCCCTCGTGTGTTTATCCAGCTTCCCCCTCAAATGCATCCGCGACCACTCCCTGTGGTAGCGAGTTCCACATTCTCACCACTCTCTGGGCAAAGGAGTTTCTCCTGAATTCCCAATCGGATTTATTAGTCAGAATCATAACGGCACAGGAGGCCGTTCGGCCCAGCGAGTCCGTGCCGGCTCTCTGTAGAGCAATCCAGTCAGTCCCATTCCCCCGCTCTATCCCCGTAGCCCCGCAAGTTTATTTCCCTCAACTGCCTATCCAGTCTCCCCTTGAAAACATTGAGTGTCTCCGCTTCCACCACTTCCGTCGGCAGCGAGTTCCAGGTCCTCACCACTCGCTGCGTAAAAACATCACGTCCCCTCCTGTATCGCTTGCCCAAAACCTTAAATCTGTGTCCCCTAGTCCTTGTACCATCAACTAGTGGGAACAGCCTTTCCCCGTCTAGCCTATCCAAACCCGTCATAATCTTGTACACCTCGATCAAATCACCCCTCAACCTCCTTTGCTCCAATGAAAACAAATCCAGCTTCTCCAACCTGTCCTTGTAGCTAAGATCCCCCCATCCCCAGAACCAGTCTGGTAAATCTCCTCCGCACCCTCTCAAGGGCCTTCACATCCTGCCTAAAGTGTGGTGACCAGAACTGGACGCAATTCTCCAGTTGTGGCCTAACCAGCGCTTTATAAAGGTTCAGCATAACTTCTCTACTTTTGTACTCAATACCTCTATTTATGAAGCCCAAGATCCCATATGCTTTGCTAACCACTCTCTCAATATGTCCTGCCACCTTCAGGGACCTATGCACATTAACTCCCAGGTCCCTCTGTCCCTGCACACTCTTTAAAACTGTGCCATTAAGTGTATATTGCCTCTCCCTGTTCCTTCTGCCAAAATGCATCACCTCACACTGCTCTGTATTAAACTCCATCTGCCACTTGTCTGCCCATACTGCTAGTGACTGTCTTATATTTACAGCTTGCTAGTTGCTGCTTCCCCCTACAAGTGCAAACACCTTCTCTACATGAAAAGGGGATAGAAAATCAGGAGAGACGCCTCAGAATTCACTAAGACCTGATCAACCTATAAAACTTTCAGGGGAAAAAACTACATCATGTTTGAATTCGCATGGTTTTTGGGTGAAGTGTATGTTTAATTGTCAATATTAGTTATTACCAAGTGCTTAATACTCAACGATACTTTGGAACCCGATTTAGTATTTTTTTTTTAAATGGTGAGAGACTGGGAAATGTTGGTGTTCAGAGGGACCTGGGTGTCCTTGTACACCAATCACTGAAAGTTAAGATGCAGGTACAGCAAGCAATTAGGAAAGCAAATGGTATGTTGGCCTTTATTACAAGAGGATTTGAGTATAAGAGTAAAGACGTCTTACTGCAATTATATAGGGCCCTGGTGAGACCACACCTGGAGTATTGTGGACAGTTTTGGTCTCCTTACCTAAGGAAGGATAAACTTGCCATAGAGGGAGTGCAACGAAGGTTCACCAGACTGGTTCCTGGGATGGGGGGATTGTCCTATGAGGAGAGATTGAGTAGACTGGGCCTATATTCTCTAGAGTTTAGAAGAATGAGAGGTGATCTCATTGAAACATACAAAATTCTTACAGGGCTTGACAGGGTAGATGCTGAGAGGCTGTTTCCCCCCTGGCTGGAGAGTCTAGAACCAGGGGTCACAGTCTCAGGATAAGGGGTCAGCCATTTAGGACTGAGATGAGGAGGAATTTCTTCACTCAGAGGGTGGTGAATCTTTGGAATTCTCTACCCCAGAGGGCTGTGGAGGCTCAGTCGTTGAGTATATTCAAGGCCGAGATTGATAGATTTTTGAATATGAAGGGAATCGAGGGATATGGGGATAGTGCAGGAAAGTGGAGATGAGGTAGAAGATCAGCCATGATCTTATTGAATGGCGGAGCAGGCTCGAAGTGCCGAATGCTGCTCCTATTTCTGATGTTCTTATGTTCTCGAGTATCCCGTTAACATACAAGTAGGAAAACCGATCACCAAATAATAAGCTACAGGAGAATTTCACCCCAGTCTGGGTTGCGATTGACCCCAGAGGTGAAAGGTCAACACCCGACCCACAATCCCAGCAACGACCTCACAGCGGCCGAGGCCCCTGCGGCCGGCCTCTTTGCCCGGCCGGCCCTGGCTTTACCTTCAGAATCTCCACAGGCACCTGGGCCTTGGCGGGCAGCCCGTTGACGTTGATGGCGCGCGACGGGTTGGCGGCGGCCGCCCGCTCCTGCGTCAGCTGCGCGGCCGCCTGCTGCTCCCGCCGCTCCTGCTCCTGCGTCTGCTCCCGCATCAGCTGCTGCCGCAGCAGCACCCGGGACGTCATGGCGGGCACAGGGGAGGGCGCGGGCGAAGGCACGGCCTGCTTCACTTTGTCCAGCTGAGAGAGGGAGCCACTGCAACAGAAGGAGAGAGAATAGAATCAAACGGCAAGGAATACAATAGCAAAAATACTGAGGATGTAGGAAATCCGAAATAACAACAGAAGACGCTGGAAAAACTCAGCAGGCCAGGCAGCATCGGTGGAGAGAGAAACAGAGTCAACAGGCAGGGATTTAAAGTCAACGACGAAAGGGTTTTCACCCGAAACAAGACTGAAGAAGCACAGGAAATGAAATAGATTAAAAGGCTAGTGGGGGCTGGGAAAGAACAAAAGAGAAGAGACATTAATTTGGCCTCCCCACTTTTTTTTTCCTCTCTCCCACATGGCAGCTGTCTCCCATTCTGCCAGCGCATTTCACACCTAATCTGGAGCCGTCTTTTGTCTCCACTAGTCCGACCACCATCTCGTCTCGTTTTGAATACCTCTTAATGTCTCTTCACTTCTCTTTTGTTCTCTCCCAGCCCCCCACTGGCCTTCTAATCGGTTTCATTTCCTGCGCTTCTTCAGTCTTGACAAAGGGTTTTCACCCGAAACGTTGACTCTATTTTCTCTCCACGGATGTTGCCTGGCCTGCTGAGTTTTTCCAGCATTTTCTGTTGTTGTTAGGCAGGAATTTAACTCGGGAGTCGGGACTACAACTTTCGGGGTTGTAGTCCCGCCTCCATCGAGATGCGGCCAACCCACGCGATTTTAACTTGATTGACCTTGTTGAGCCCACGCAGGCCAATTAAGGGCCACCCGGCAACAGGTGACGTCACAGACTGAAATTTCATCCGTCAAGAGGTTTTGACAGATGAAATATCAGTGTTTCACAGCTGTTTGAAGCTGTCAAACACTGACAGTCTTACTTCTAACCTCAGTCCTTCTCCACAGACTCAGTTAGAAATCTCACTGGCACAGAAAGCTGAAGGCTGTCACTTTTGACAGTTCGAGGCCATTCTGCTTTCTGTGCCGGTGAGATGAGGGACTCCCGGAACCTAAAAGGAAGGAAGGCTGAAAAGGTATGTAAAACTTATTGAATCACTTTAACACCAAACACACGTACCTTTGCACTCATGCACACATCACTCACCTGAACACTGACATCTCGACCCCTCCAAGTCCTTCAACCCGACGGCCCACCTCCTCTAACTTGTCGTGGTTTGGAGCCGTCGGGAATCCCACATTTCAACATCAAAAATAGGGATTAGGCTAAAAACTACCTGTTAACTACCTGTTAACAGGCAGCTCATTGGCAGTAATCCCCTTCCTGCCTCAGGGAGGCGGGTCCCAGTGCGGGGCGGGTACCCGCCTCCTTTGAAACTGGCATGGAGGCGGGATGGGGTCGGGACCCCTGATTTCGGGATTTTAACTCCCCGCCACGCCTCCAATCCCGACTCCACGGCCCAATGAAAATCCTGCCCAACGTTTCGGGTCGAAACCCTTCGTCAGAACTGAGAAAAAAAGGCAGGAAATGAAACAGATTAAAAGGCAGTTTGGGGGCTGGGAAATGGGGGAGGGGATGAAAGAAGAGACATTAAGAGATATTCAAGGCGAGACGAGATGGTAATAGGACAGGTAAAGAGACAAACAATGGCTCTAGATGAAGTGTGAAATGCGCTGGCAGATTGAGAGACAGTTGCCATGTGGGAGAGAGAAAAAAAAGGAAAAGGCACAAACCAAAAGTGTGGATAAAAAATATAAAAATATGATAGGGGCCGAGGTTATGATCTGAAATTGTTGAACTCGATATTGAGTCCGGAAGGCTGTAAAGTGCCTTATCGGAAGATGAGGTGCTGTTCCTCGAGCTTACGGCGAGCTTCCGTGGAACAATACAAGAGGCCACGGACGGTGAGGTCCGAGTGGGAGTGGGGCGGTGAATTGAAATGACAGGCGACCGGAAGCTCGGGGTCACCCTTACGGACTGAACGGAGGTGTTTCCGCAAAGCGGTCGCCCAATCTGCAGGTCTTCGGCCTTGGAGTACATGGCGTACAGTTCTGGCCTCCCTATTATAAAAAGGATAGAGGAGGCACTGGAGAGGGTGCAGAGAAGATTTACAAGGAGGATACCAGTAATGCGAGGGAACGCCACCACCTCCAAGTTCCCCTCCAAGTCACACACACCATCCTGACTGGGAAATATATCGGCCGATCCTTCATCGTCGCTGGGTCAAAATCCTGGAACTCCCTCCCTAACAGCGCTGTGGGAGCACCTTCACCACACGGACTGCAGCGGTTCAAGAAGGCGGCTCACCACCACCTTCTCAAGGGCGATTAGGGATGGGCAATAAATGCTGGGCCTCGCCAGCGACGCCCACATCCCATAAACGAATTTTTAAAAAATACTTAATCGGGAAAAGATGAACAGGCTGGGTCTCTTTTCTCTTGAAAACAGAAGGCTGAGGGGTGACCTGATAGAGGTCTTTAAAATGAGGAAAGGTTTTGATAGAGTGGATACAGAGAGAGTGTTTCCACTTGTGGGGAAGAGCATAACTAGAGGCCATCAATATAAGAGAGTCACCAAGAAATCCAATCGGGAATTCAGGAGAAACTTCTTTCCCCAGAGAGTGGTGAGAATGTGGAACTCACTACATCAGGGAGTGGTCGAGGGGAATAGTATCGATGTATTTAAGGGGAGGCTAGACAAGTATATGAGGGAGAAGGGAATAGAGGGTTACGCTGATAGAGTTAGAGGAGGAAAGACGGGAGGAGGCTCGAGTGGAGCATAAACGCCGGCATGGACTGGTTGGGCCGAATGACCGGTTTCTGTGCCGTATATTGCCATGTAATTATATGTCTGCAGGCATATTAACATTAAAATTGGCCGTGTGGTTGATATTGATGAAGGAAGCTGTAGACTGCAGGAAGATATCAATGGACTGGTCAGGTGGGCAGAACAGTGGCAAATGGAATTCAATCCGGAGAAGTGTGAGGTAATGCATTTGGGGAGGGCTAACAAGGCGAGGGAATACACAACAACAACTTGTATTTATATAGCGCCTTTAACGTAGTAAAACCTCCCAAGGTGCTTCGCAGGAGTATTTTAACACAACAAATTTGACACCGAGCCACATAGGGATAAATTAGGGCAGGTGACCAAAACCTTGGTCAAAGAGGTAGGTTTTAAGGAGCGTCTTAAAGGAGGAGAGGTGGTGAGGTGGAGAGGTTTAGGCAGGGAATTCCAGAGCTTAGGGCCTAGGCAACAGAAGGCACAGCCACCAAAGATTGAGCGATTATAATCAGGGATGCTCAAGAGGACAGAATTAGAGGAGCGCAGATATCTCGGGGGGTTGTAGGGGCTGGAGGAGATTACTGAGATAGGGAGGGGCGAGGAGGCCATGGAGGGATTTGAAAACAAGGATGAGAATGTTGAAATCGAGGCGTTGCTTAACCGGAAGCCAATGTAGGTCAGCGAGCACAGTGGGGTGATGGGTGAACGGGACTTGGGGCGAGTTAGGACACGGGCAGCCGAGTTTTGGGTGACCTCAAGTTTACGTAGGGTGGAATGTGGGAGGCCGGCCAGGAGTGCTCTAAATGGTAGGAAGTGCAGAAGATCAGAGGGACTTTGGAGTGCAGGTCCACAGATCCCTGAAGGTAGCAGGACAGGTAGCTAAGGTGGTTAAGAAGGCACACGGAATACTTGCCTTTATTAGCCGAGGCATAGAATACAAGAGCAGGGGGGTTATGCTTGAATTGTATAAAACACGAGTTAGGCCTCAGCTAGAGTACTGCGTGCAGTTCTGGTCACCACATTACAGGAAAGATGTGATTGCACTAGAGGGGGTGTGTGGTAAACCACTGTTATACCTGCCTGTGTGGGTGTTTGTATTCCACTGTGTACATGTCTGTACATGCCTCGGCTGACTCCTCCCACGAGTCCAGGTATAAAGGTGACTGCTCCACAGTCCCTCTGTATTCTGGACTGGTCGACCACTCGAGGCACACCTTCATTCTCTTGTTAATAAAAGCCTGTTAGTTACTCGCTTAACCTCAGTCTTTTGAGTAATTGATAGCACATCAATTTTATTAACAAGAGAATGAAGGTGTGCCTCGAGTGCCCCAGTGGGTCCCCTACTATGCGGACAAGGCCCATCCGCTGATCAAGTCCACCTCTTTTCCCTTGACGGCAGAGGCCCACTTAGCCTTCCACCATATCAAGGAAGACATTGCCAAAGCCACCATGCACGCAGTGGACAAATCCATCCCCTTCCAGGTGGAAAGCAACGCGTCCGACTTTGCCCTGGCCGCTACCCTTAATCAGGCGGGGAGACCCGTGGCCTTCTTTTCACGAACCCTCCAGGGCCCGGAGACCAGACACTCCGCTGTTGAGAAGGAGGCCCAGGCTATTGTGGAGGCTGTGCGTCATTGGAGGCACTACCTGGCCGGAAAACGATTTACCCTGCTCACTGACCAGCGTTCAGTTGCTTTCATGTTTAACAACAAGCAGAGGGGCAAAATCAAAAACGACAAGATCTTGAGGTGGAGAATCGAACTTTCCACCTACAATTACGAGATCTTGTACCGGCCCGGGAAGCTCAATGAACCCCCGGATGCTCTATCGCGTGGCACCTGCGCCAGCGTGCAGATCGATAGACTGCGGGCCCTCCACAATGACCTCTGGCACCCGGGGGTCACCAGGTTCTTCCACTTCATCAAGGCCCGCAACCTGCCTTACTCTATTGAGGAGGTCAGGACCATGACCAGGAACTGCCAAGTCCGCGCTGAGTGCAAACCGCACTTTTATAGACCAGACAGGGCTCACCTGATAAAAGCCACTCGCCCCTTAGCGTTGATTTTAAAGGGCCTCTCCCCTCCTCCGACCGCAATGTGTACTTCCTCAACATTATTGATGAGTACTCCCGTTTCCCGTTCGCCATCCCCTGCCCGGACATGACCAGTGCCACGGTCATTAAATGTCTGAACGACCTCTTCACCCTGTTCGGTTTCCCCAGCTATATCCATAGCGACCGGGGCTCATCGTTTATGAGCGACGAACTCCGCCAGTACCTGCTCGCGAGGGGTATTGCCACAAGCAGGACCACCAGTTACAACCCCCGGGGGAACGGACAGGTGGAAAGAGAGAATGCGACAGTTTGGAATGCCGCCCTGCTAGCCTTAAAGTCTAGGGGCCTTCCGACCTCCCGCTGGCAGGATGTGCTCCCCGATGCGCTCCACTCTATTCGGTCACTGCTCTGCACTGCCACTAACGCCACCCCTCATGAGAAAATGTTAGTCTTCCCAAGGAAGTCCACATCGGGGACATCGCTACCCGCCATGGCTGACGTCCCCAGGGCCGGTCCTACTGAGAAGACACGTGAGGACCCATAAAACAGACCCCCTGGTCGAGAGGGTCGACCTCCTCCACGCCAACCCCCAGTATGCTTACATTGCGTACCCGGACGGGCGGGAGGACACAGTCTCCATACGAGACCTCGCACCCTCGGGGGGGCCCCAGTAACCCACTACCACCCCCCCCCACGATCCAATATCCAACCCCAGCAGGCGGCACGCCTGGGCCCCGCGACCCGCTCGACACCCACGAGGACTACACACCAGTGCCCCAGCCTACGCGGGACTCGACGCCGGAAGCTTCACTACCCCTGCCATCGCCACGTCGATCACAGCGGCAGACAAGACCTCCGGAGAGGCTCCAATACACAAACTTTTAATACACTTCACCCCGCCGGACTCATTTTTAAACAAGGGGTGAATGTGGTAAACCACTGTTATACCTGCCTGTGTGGGTGTTTGTATTCCACTGTGTACATGTCTGTACATGCCTCGGCTGACTCCTCCCACGAGTCCAGGTATAAAGGTGACTGCTCCACAGTCCCTCTGTATTCTGGACCGGTCGACCACTCGAGGCACACCTTCATTCTCTTGTTAATAAAAGCCTGTTAGTTACTCGCTTAACCTCAGTCTTTTGAGTAATTGATAGCGCATCAGGGTGCAGAGGAGATTTACGAAGATGTTGCCGGGACTGGGGAATTTTTCTGTGAGGAAAGATTGGATAAGCTGGGGTTGTTTTCTTTGGAACAGAGGAGGCTGAGGGGAGACCTAATTGAGGTGTATAAAATGATGAGGGGCCTAGATAGAGTGAACAGGAAAGGCCTATTTCCCTTAGCAGAAGGGTCAATAACCAGGGGGCATAGATTTAAAGTGATTGGTCGGAGGTTTAGAGGGGCTTTGAGGAGAAATTGTTTCACCCAGAGGGTGGTGGGGGTCTGGAACTCACTGCCTGAAAGGGTGGTCGAGGCGGAGACTCTCATCACATTTAAAAAGTACTTGGATCTGCACTTGAAGTGCCGTAACCTACAGAGCTACGGACCGAGAGCTGGAAAGTGGGATTAGGCTGGAGAGCTCTTTGTCGGCCGGCACGGACACGATGGGCCGAATGGCCTCCTTCCGTGTCATAAATTTCTATGATTCTATGATGATTAAAAGAGTTGCCAGAAGATTAGAGATCAAAATGGAGATCTACTGGTGGAGACAGAAGACAGAAGAAATGGGGATGTTCACTGATGACTGCACAGTGTTCAGTGCCATTCACAACTCCTCAGATAATGAAGCAGTCCGTGACCGCATGCAACAAGACCTGGATGACGTTCAGGCTTGGGCTGATAAGTGGCAGGTAACATTCGCGCCACACAAGTGCCAGGCAATGACTATCTCCAACAAGAGAGAGTCTAACCACCTCCCCTTGACATTCAACGGCATTACCATCGCCGAATCCCCCACCATCAACATCCTGGGGGTCACCATTGACCAGAAACTTAACTGGACCAGCCACATAAATACTGTGGCAACAAGAGCAGGTCAGAGGCTGGGTAATCTGTGGTGAATGTCTCACCTCCTGACTTCCTTTCTGCCATCTACAAGGCACAAGTCAGGAGTGTGATGGAATACTCTCCACTTGCCTGGATGAGTTGCAGCTCCGACAACACTCAAGAAGCTCGACACCATCCGGGACAAAGCAGCCCGCTTGATCGGCACCTCATCCACCACCTTAAACATTCACTCCCTCCACCACCGGCGCACCGTGGCTGCAGTGTGGACCATCTACAAGATGCACTGCAGTAACTCACCAAGGCTTCTTCGGCAGCACCTCCCAAACCCGCGACCTCTTCCACCTAGAAGGACATGGGCAGCAGGCGCACGGGAACACCACCACCTCCAAGTTCCCCTCCGAGTCACACACCATCCTGACTTGGAAATATATCGGCCGTTCCTTCATCGTCGCTGGGTCAAAATCCTGGAACTCCCTCCCTAACAGCACTGTGGGAGCACCTTCACCACACGGACTGCAGCGGTTCAAGGCGGCTCACCACCACCTTCTCGAGGGGCGATTAGGGATGGGCAATAAATGCTGGCCTTGCCAGCGATGCCCACATCCCATAAACGAATATTAAAAAAATGACTGAGGTACCAAATTGGTGTTTACCAAGGAAGGGGACTTTGCTAAAGCTACACTAAACGAGGAGGTTAGAGTCATAGAGTCATAGAGTTTTACAGCACAGAAAGAGGCCCTTCGGCCCATCGTGTCTGCGCCGCCCATCCATCCCTGTCCTGTCTAATCCCATTTTCCAGCATTTGGTCCATAGCCTTGTATGCAATGGCATTTCAAGTGCTCATCCAAATGCTTCTTGAATGTTATGAGGGTTCCTGCCTCCACCACCCTTTCAGGCATTGAGTTCCACATTCCAACCACCCTCTGGGTGAAAAAGTTCCTCCTCAAATCCCCTCTAAATCTCCTGCCCCTTACCCTGAATCTATGCCCCCTTGTTATTGACCCCCCCACTAAGGGGAAAAGTTCCTCTTTATCTACCCTATCTATGCCCCTCATTATTTTGTACACCTCAATCAGGTCCCCCCTCAGCCTTCTCTGCTCCAAGGAAAACAACTCCAGCCTGTCCAGTCTCTCTTCATAGCTGAGGCGCTCCATCCCAGGTAACATCCTGGTGAATCTTCTCTGCACCCTCTCCAAAGCAATCACATCCTTCCTATAGTGAGGCGACCAGAACTGCACACAGTACTCCAGCTGTGGCCTCACGAGCGTTTTGTACAGCTCCATCATAACCTCCCTGCTCTTATATTCTATGCCTCGGCTAATGAAGGCAAGTATCCCATATGCCTTTTTAACCACCTTATCTACCTGTTCCGCTGCCTTCAGGGATCTATGTACATGTACACCAAGGTCCCTCTGACCCTCTGTACTTCCTAGGGTCCTACCACTCATTGTGTATTCCCTTGCCTTATTTGTCCGTCCAAAATGCATCACCTCGCACTTTTCAGGGTTAAATTCCATTTGCCACTTTTCCGCCCATCTGACCAACCCGTTTATATCGTCCTGTAGCCGGAGGCTTTCCTCCTCGCAATTTACCACCCCACCAATTTTCGTATCATCTGCGAACTTACTGATCATACCTTTTACATTTTCATCCAAATCATTTATGTAGATCACAAACAATAAGGGACCCAGCACCGATCCCTGAGGTACCCCACTGGACACAGGCTTCCAGTCACAAAAGCAACCTTCGACCATCACCCTCTGCCTCCTGCCACTCAGCCAGTTTAGGATCCAACGCGCCAAGGCACCCTGGATCCCATGGGCTCTTACCTTCTTGACCAGTCTCCTATGCGGGACTTTGTCAAAAGCTTTACTGAAGTCCATGTACACCACATCCACAGCATTTCCCTCATCCACCCCACTAGTCACCCCCTCGAAAAATTCGATCAGATTTGTTAGACATGATTTACCCTTAACAAAGCCATGCTGACTATCCCCGATTAATCCTTGCCTCTCCAAGTGGAGACTAATTTTGTCCCTCAGAATTTTTTCCAATAACTTCCCCACCACAGATGTTAGACTCACTGGCCTGTAATTCCCTGGTTTATCCCTGCTACCCTTCTTGAATAATGGTACTACGTTAGCTGTTCTCCAGTCCTCTGGTACATCCCCTGTGGCCAGAGAGGTTCTGAAAATTAGTGTCAGAGCCCCTGCAATCTCCTCCCTTGCCTCCCACAGCAGCCTGGGATACATCTCGTCCGGGCCTGGGGATTTATCCACTTTTTGGCCTGCTAAAACCGCTAGCACCTCCTCCCTCTCGATGCTATGTTCAAGTATGTCACAGTCCCCTTGCCCGATTTCTATGTCTGCATCGTCTTTCTCCATAGTGAACACAGATGCAAAAAATTCATTTAAAACCCCGCCTACATCCTCTGGCTCTACACACAGATTGCCACTTTGGTCCCTAATGGGCCCTACCCTTTCCCTGGTTATCCTCTTGCCCTTAATATACTTATAAAACATCTTAGGATTTTCCTTTATTTTGCTCGCCAGTGTTATTTCATGGCCCCTCCTCGCCCTCCTAATTTCTTTTTTAAGTATGCCCCTGCACTTTTTATACTCCTCTAGGGCTTCTTCTGTCTTTAGTCTTTTGTAACTGCCAAAAGCCCCCCTCTTATTTCTAATGCATTTTTGTATATCCCTTGTCATCCAAGGTTCCCTTTGCTTGTTGGTCCCACCCTTGACCTTTACAGGAACATGTTGGCGTTGTACTCTCTCTATTTCCCTTCTGAAAGTCTCCCACTGTTTTGATGTGGATTTTCCTATAAGCAGCTGCTCCCAGTCCACTTTGGCCAGATCCTGCCTTATCATATTAAAATCGGCCTCCCCCCAATTTAGAACCCTTATTTCCGGGCCGTCTTTGTCTTTTTCCATGACCACCTTAAATCTCACCGAATTATGGTCACTGTCGCCAAAATGCTCTCCTACTGACACTTCCACCACTTGCCCGGCTACATTCCCCAGAATTAGGTCCAGTACCGCCCCCTCTCTTGTAGGACTTTCTACATGTTGGCTCAAAAAGCTCTCCTGGATGCACTTTAAGAATTCTGCACCCTCTAAGCCTTTCACACTCTGACTGTCCCAATTTATATTGGGGAAGTTGAAATCCCCCACTATTATTACCCTATTATTTTCGCACTTCTCTGAGATTTGCCTACATATCTGCTCCTCTATCTCCCCCTGACTGTTTGGGGGCCTATAGTACACTCCCAGCAAAGTGCTTGCCCCCTTTTTGTTTTTAAGTTCTACCCATATGGCCTCATTAGAGGAACCCGCTAATATATCATCCCTCCTTACAGCAGTAATTGACTCCTTAATTAATATTGCAACACCCCCTCCCCTTTTACACCCCCCTCTGTCTCGCCTGAAGATTCTATACCCCGGAATATTGAGCTGCCAGTCCTGACCCTCCCTCAACCATGTCTCCGTGATAGCAACAATATCGTACTCCCATGTGTTCAACAACAACTTCAGTTCATCCACCTTATTTGCAAGACTCCTTGCATTAAAATAAATGCCTTCCAGCCCTGCCATATTCTCTTTTGCCTTCACATATTTGCTCTGCCTTCCCAGCTGACTTGTTTTTCCCTCTGTATTTGGCCGTAAATCACCCCCTACTATAGCTCCACTCTGTACCCCAACCCCCTGCCAAGTTAGTTTAAACCCCCCCCAGCAGTGCTAGCAAACCTCCCCGCAAGGATATTGGTTCCCCCCTGGTTCAGGTGTAAACCGTCCGACTTGTACAAGTCCCACCTTTCCCAGAAGCAGACCCAGTGATCCAGGAAACTAAAGCCCTCCCCCTTGCACCATCCCTTTAGCCACGCATTCATCTGTTCTATCTTCCTATTCCTATACTTACTAGCACGTGGCACCGGGAGTAATCCAGAGATTACAACCTTTGAGGTCCTGCTCCTTAATCCTTCACCTAGCTCCCTAAATTCTTGCTGCAGGACCTCATCCCTCTTTTTACCTATGTCGTTGGTACCAATGTGGACCACGACCACTGGCTGTTCTCCCTCCCCCTCCAGAATGCCCTGCAGCCGCTCAGTGACATCCTTGACCCTGGCACCAGGGAGGCAACAAACCATCCTGGATTCACGTCTACGGCCACAGAAACGCCTATCGGTTGTCGGGATACTGGATGAGATAAAAACAGATAAAGAGGAGGTACTAGAAAGGCTGGTGGTAATTAAAGTGGATCGGTTACCCGGTCCGGATGGGATGCAGCCAAGGTTGCTGAGGGAAGGAAGGATAGAAATTGTGGAGGAGCTGGCCAGAATCTTCCAATCCTCCTCAGATGCAGGGGTGGTGCCAGAGCACTGGAGGGTTGCAAATGCAACACCCTTGATCAAAACATGGAGCAAGGATAAACCCAGCAACTACAGGCCAGTCAGTTTAACCTCGGTAGTGGGGAAGCTTTTAGAAACGATAATCCGGGACAAAATTAACAGTCACTTGGACAAGTGTGGATTAATTAAGGAAGCCAGCACGGATTTGTTAAGGGCAAATCAGATTTGACTAACTTGATTGAATTTTTTGATGAAGTAATAGTGAGGGTGGGCGAGGGCAGTGCAGTTGATGTTGTGCACATGGACTTTCAATAAATGTACCACATAATGGTTGTTTTTTTTAGACTGGAGGGTGGTATACAGTGTTCAGTACTAGGACCACTGCTGTTTTGACAAACATTAATGACTTGGAGGTTTTTTAAATTCGTTTTTATGGAATGTAGGCATCGCAGGCGAGGCCCAGCATTTATTGCCCATCCCTAATCGCCCTCGAGAAGGTGGTGGTGAGCCGCCTTCTTGAACCGCTGCAGTCCGTGTGGTGAAGGTGCTCCCACAGCGCTGTTAGGGAGGGAGTGCCAGGATTTTGACCCAGCGACGATGAAGGAACGGCCGATATATTTCCAAGTCAGGATGGTGTGTGTGACTTGGAGAGGAACTTGGAGGTGGTGGTGTTCCCGTGCGCCTGCTGCCCTCGTCCTTCTAGGTGGAAGAGGTGGCGGGTTTGGGAGGTGCTGCCGAAGAAGCCTTGGCGAGTTGCTGCAGTGCATCTTGTAGATGGTCCACACTGCAGCCATGGTGCGCCGGTGGTGGAGGGAGTGAATGTTTAAGGTGGTGGATGGGGTGCCGATCAAGCGGGTTGCTTTGTCCTGGATGGTGTCGAGCTTCTTGAGTGTTGTTGGAGCTGCAACTCATCCAGGCAAGTGGAGAGTATTCCATCATAGAAACATAGAAGATAGGCGCAGGAGTCGGCCATTCGGCTCCGCCATTCAATGAGATCATGGCTGATCATCCAAATTCAGTACCCTGTCCCTGCTTTCTCCCCATATCCCTTGATCCCTTTAGCCTTAAGAAATATATCTAACTCCTTCTTGAATATATTTAATGAATTGGCCTCAACTGCCTTCTGTGGTAGAGAATTCCACAGGTTCACCACTCTCTGGGTGAAGAAATTCCTCCTCATCTCTGTCCTAAATGGCTTACCCCTTATCCTTAGACTGTGACCCCTGGTTCTGGACTCCCCGACCATCGGGAACATCCTTCCTGCATCTAGTCTGTCCAGTCCTGTTAGAATTTTATAAGTTTCAATGAGATCCCCTCTCATTCTTCTAAACTCCAGCGAATATAAGCCTAATCGACCCAATCGCTCCTCATACGTCATTCCTGCCATCCCAGGTATCAGTCTGGTGAATCTTCGCTGCACTCCCTCCATGGCAAGAACATTTTCCTCAGATAAGGCAACCAAAACTGCACACAATACTCAAGGTGTGGTCTCACCAAGGCCCTGTACAACTGCAGCAAGACATCCTTGCTCCTGCACTCGAACACTCTCGCTACGAAGGCCAACGTACCATTTGCCTTCTTAACTGCCTGCTGCACCTGCATGCTTACCTTCAGCGACTGGTGCACAAGAACACCCAGGTCTCTCTGCACTTCCCCTTTTCCCTATCATACTCCTGACTTGTGCCTTGTAGATGGTGGAAAGGCTTTGGGGAGTCAGGAGGTGAGACACTCGCCGCAGAATACCCAGCCTCTGACCTGCTCTTGTAGCCCCAGTATTTATGTGGCTGGTCCAGTTAAGTTTCTGGTCGATGGTGACCCCCGGGATGTTGATGGTGGGGGATTCGGCGAGGTACTTGGGTGCACAGGGCACAATTACAAATTTTGCAGATGACACCAAACTTGGAAGTATAGTGAACAGTGAGGAGGAGAGTGATAGACTTCAAGAGGCCATAGACAGGCTGGTGGAATGGGCGGACAGGTGGCAGATGAAGTTTAACGCAGAGAAGTGTGAGGTGATACATTTTGGTAGGAAGAATGAGGTGAGACAATACAAGCTAAACGGTACAGTTTTAAAGGGGGTGCAAGAAGAGAGACCCCAGGGGGGGAGTGTTTGTGCGCAAATCTTTGAAGGTGGCAGGACAGGTTAATAAAACAAACAGGATCCTGGGCCTCATAAAAAGAACAAAATAGTACAAAAGCCAGGAAGTTATGCTCATCCTATAGAAAACACTCGTTCAGCCCCAGCTGGAGGATTGTGTCCAATTCTGGGCACCGCACTTTAAGAAGGAGGTCAAGACCTTGGAGAGAGTGCAGCGGAGATTGACCAGAATGGTACCAGGGATGAGGAACTTCAGTGATGTGGAGAGACTGGAGAAGCTGGGGTTGTTCTCCTTGGAGCAGAGAAGGTTAAGGGGAGATTGACCAGAATGGTACCAGGGATGAGGGACTTCAGTGATGTGGAGAGACTGGAGAAGCTGGGATTGTTCTCCTTGGAGCAGAGAAGGTTAAGGCGAGATTGACCAGAATGGTACCAATGATGAGGGACTTCAGTGATCTGGAGAGACTGGAGAAGCTGGGATTGTTCTCCTTAGAGCAGAGAAGGTTAAGGGGAGTTTGACCAGAATGGTACCAGGGATGAGGGACTTCAGTGATGTGGAGAGACTGGAGAAGCTGGGATTGTTCTCCTTAGAGCAGAGAAGGTTAAGGGGAGATTGACCAGAATGGTACCAGGGATGAGGGACTTCAGTGACGTGGAGAGACTGGAGAAGCTGGGATTGTTCTCCTTAGAGCAGAGGTGGTTAAGGGGAGATTGACCAGAATGGTACCGGGGATGAGGGACTTCAGTGATGTGGAGAGACTGGAGAAGCTGGGATTGTTCTCCTTAGAGCAGAGAAGGTTAAGGGGAGATTGACCAGAATGGTCCCAGGGATGAGGGACTTCAGTGATGTGGAGAGACTGGAGAAGCTGGGTTTGTTCTCCTTGGAGCAGAGAAGGGTTAAGAGGAGATTCAATAGAAGTGTTCAAAATCATGAAGGGTTTTGATGGAGTAAATAAGGAGAATCCGTTTCCAGTGACAGGAGGGTCGGTAACCAGAGGACACAGATTGAAGATAATCGGTAAAAGAACCAGAGGGGAGATGAGGAGAATGTTTTTTACGCAGCGAGTTGGGAGCAGATTCAGTAGTAACTTTCAAAAGGGAAATTGGATAAATACTTGAAAGGGAAAGATTCACAGGGCTGTGGGGGAGAGTGGGACTAATTGGAGAGCTCGTTCAAAGAGCTGGCACAGGCACGATGGGCCGAATGGCCTCCTCCTGTGCTGTATCGTTCCACGATTCTAACATCACTAATAAACAGGTGATCTGCTCATTATCGCATTGCTGTTTTGCGGGAGCTTGCTGTGCGCAAATTGGCTGCCACGTTTCCTCCATTAGAAAAGTGACCACACTTCCAAGGCACTTCATTGGCCGTGAAGCGCTTTGGGAGGTCCGGAGGTTGGGAAAGGCGCTGCAGCAGTGCTGGGCAGAAACACGCCCCACATCTGGCCCGTCAAGTCATTGCGTCCGTCCTGCTGGATGGGACAGAAATAGAACGCGAGCCGGAGCGCGAGCTGCACATTTAGTCTATCCACTTTCACTTCCCGTGGGTCAGAACCGCACCCAAAGGCCTGACAGCCAAAGGGGGGGGGGAAAAAAAAAACCACAGTAATACTTAATTCAAATTAATAATTGGCAAAAAGGGTTCTTAAAAAGGATCCGTTCTGCGATTCTGGGCCCCAATGGCGGGCGCCCGCACCTAGAATGCTCTGCGAGCTGGAATAGACACAAGAACATAAGGCGCAGGAGCAGGAGGAGGCCATTCAGCCCCTCGAGCCTGCTCCGCCATTCAATAAGATCATGGCTGATCTGATCTTGGCCTCAACCCCACTTCCCTGCCCGCTCCCCATAACCCTCGACTCCCTTATTGTTCAACAATCTGTCTATCTCCACCTTCAGTGACCCAGCCTCCACAGCTCTCTGGGGAAGAGAATTCCAAAGATTCTCGACCCTCTGAGCGAAGAAATTCCTCCTCATCTCCGATTTAAAAGGGTGCCCCCTTATTCTGAAACTATGCCCCCGAGTTCTAGATTCCCCCACGAGGGGAAACATCCTCTCTGCATCTACCCTGTCGAGCCCCTTCAGAATCTTATATGTTTCACTGAGATCCCCTCTCATTCTTCTAAACTCCAATGAGTATAGGCCCAACCTGCTCAACCTTTCTTCATAAGACAACCCCTTCATCTCCGGAATCAACCTCGTGAACCTTCTCTGAACCGCCTCCAATGCAAGTATATCCTTCCTTAAATACAGAGACCAAAACTGTACGCAGTACTCCAGGTGTGGTCTCACCAACGCCCTGTACAGTTGTAGCAGGACTTCCCTACTTTTATACTCCATTCCCTTTGCAATAAAGGCCAACACTCCATTTGCCTTCCTCATTACTTGCTGTACCCGCATGCTAACTTTTTGTGATTCATGTACGAGGGCCCCCAGATCCCTCTGTACCTCAGCATTCTGTAGTCTCTCTCCATTTCAATAATATTTTGCTTTTCTAGTCTTCCGCTCAAAGTGGATAACCTCACATTTTCCCACAGTCTACTCCATCTGCCAAACTTTTTGCCCACTCACTTAACGTGCCCTATCTGTTTTAAGCGGCTGCTCATCTCCCTGAAGCTTTCCGCTCCTGGTGCCGAGTACGACGGCAGGGGAGTTGGCATCTGGCTCCGGTTAAGACTGCGTCAGCCTTCGGTCGCCTGAGGACAAGAGTGTTTGAAGACCAGGACCTCAAACCCGGCACCAAGCTCCTGGTCTACAGAGCAGCAGTGATACCCGCCCTGCTGTCTGCCTCAGAGACATGGACCATGTACAGCAGGCACCTCAAAGCACTGGAGAGGTACCACCAAAGCTGCCTCCGCAAGATCCTGCAAATCCATTGGCAGGATAGGCGCACCGTCAGTGTTCTCGCTCAGGCCAACATCCCCAGCATCGAACCTTTGACCACGCTCGAGCAGCTCCGATGGACGGGTCACATCATCCGCATGCCCGATACGAGACTCCCAAAACAAGCGCTCTACTCGGAGCTCCGGCACAGCAAGAGAGCCCCAGGTGGGGCAGAGGAAACGCTTCCAGGACACCCTCGAAGCCTCCTTGGAAAAAGGACAACATCCCCACCGACACCTGGGAATCCCTGGCCCAAGACCGCACAAAGTGGAGGAGAAGCATCCGGGAAGGCGCCGAACACCTCGAGTCTCTTCGCCGGGAGCAAGCGGAAGCCAAGCGCAGGCAGCGCAAGGAGCGCACGTCAACCCAAGCACCCCACCCACCCGCCCCTTCAACCACCGTCTGCCCCACCTGTGACAGAGACTGTAGGTCCTGCATTGGACTCATCAGTCACCTGAGAACTCATTGTTAGTGTGGAAGCAAGTCATCCTCGGTTCCGAGGGACTGCCTAAGAAGACGGTTGCACTTCACAGCGCTGTTTTACAGAGAACAGAAGATGCCACAGCAATTTCAACTTTGATTAATTTCCCAGCAGTATCGAAGACGCTTTGTGTATTTAAGACAGGATCTGACGACCATCTGAATTGACGTTTATGCGACGTTCCCGCTCATTCACTAAATGTGCTGCAGTATCTCTACGGGAAACCCTCAGCAGCTCACCAAAACTTGTTAAGTGGCCTTCCAGGCCGAAGAACTGCCCGCCCCTGCGCTATAGAAATGCAAGTCATCTTTCAAAGAGTTGTGCTGGAGTGTGATGCTACTGAACACAGTGCAGAGCGGACGCTGCCCGACATGAATCTTGTCATGCATGTGAAAATGACTTATGTAATAATACAGGGCGGCCTGCTGGTGGCGCTGTCCAGGGAGAGTATAAATACTCGGGCACGGGCCCAGCTTGCTCAGGACATTCTTTAACAGGGACTAGTGAAGGACACAACTAGACCTCCATGTTGTAAAACAGTTAATTAAAGCTTTGTTTAACGCTTAGACCAAGTGCCTCGTAGTTTCATAACGTCACACCCCGTGGACCTTGTTCCCCTACGTCGGTCAGTGCCTTAAGCGGGGAGACGACTGAGTCTGTGTCTCACTCAACTCTGGTGCAAGCAATGCAGTAGGACTTGGGATGGTTTACCTCCCCTCCCCCTCAGCAGTGACACGGCACTTTCCAGCCTGGGAACCAGCTCTGCCTCCATTCCATTTACCGCCCACACAAGTGTTGGCACAGTCCGAGGGAATTAACTCCCCCAGTCCGCAACATTCACATTTACTGCTCACAGCACAGGCAGAGAGAGAGAGAGAGAGAGAGAGACAGAGACAGACAACATGTCACAACCTGAGGACTGTTTAAAAATTAAGACTGTTTAAAATTAATATTGAGCGTACCAAATGAAGTACAAAGACTGTTTAAAATTAATATTGTTTAAAAGTAATATTGTATGTAACCAACAAATGTCAAATCGATTGACACCTACAGAATGTTGGAAAACTGTACCTTTTTGCTATGTAAGCTTTGGCAATATGGTTCTCTGTAAACTTTCATGCCAATAAAGCATTGGAATTGGAGAGACAGAGAGAGAGAGAGACAGAGAGAGAGACAGACAGAGAGAGAGAGACAGACAGAGAGAGAGAGACAGACAGAGAGAGAGAGACAGACAGAGAGAGAGAGACAGACAGAGAGAGAGAGACAGACAGAGAGAGAGAGACAGACAGAGAGAGAGAGACAGACAGAGAGAGAGAGACAGACAGAGAGAGAGAGACAGACAGAGAGAGAGACAGACAGAGAGAGAGACAGACAGAGAGAGAGACAGACAGAGAGAGAGACAGACAGAGAGAGAGACAGACAGAGAGAGAGACAGACAGAGAGAGAGACAGACAGAGAGAGAGACAGACAGAGAGAGAGACAGACAGAGAGAGAGACAGACAGAGAGAGAGACAGACAGAGAGAGAGACAGACAGAGAGAGAGACAGACAGAGAGAGAGACAGACAGAGAGAGAGACAGACAGAGAGAGAGACAGACAGAGAGAGAGACAGACAGAGAGAGAGACAGACAGAGAGAGAGACAGACAGAGAGAGAGACAGACAGAGAGAGAGACAGACAGAGAGAGAGACAGACAGAGAGAGAGACAGACAGAGAGAGAGACAGACAGAGAGAGAGACAGACAGAGAGAGAGACAGACAGAGAGAGAGACAGACAGAGAGAGAGACAGACAGAGAGAGAGACAGACAGAGAGAGAGACAGACAGAGAGAGAGACAGACAGAGAGAGAGACAGACAGAGAGAGAGACAGACAGAGAGAGAGACAGACAGAGAGAGAGACAGACAGAGAGAGAGACAGACAGAGAGAGAGACAGACAGAGAGAGAGACAGACAGAGAGAGAGACAGACAGAGAGAGAGACAGACAGAGAGAGAGACAGACAGAGAGAGAGACAGACAGAGAGAGAGACAGACAGAGAGAGAGACAGACAGAGAGAGAGACAGACAGAGAGAGAGACAGACAGAGAGAGAGACAGACAGAGAGAGAGACAGACAGAGAGAGAGACAGACAGAGAGAGAGACAGACAGAGAGAGAGACAGACAGAGAGAGAGACAGACAGAGAGAGAGACAGACAGAGAGAGAGACAGACAGAGAGAGAGACAGACAGAGAGAGAGACAGACAGAGAGAGAGACAGACAGAGAGAGAGACAGACAGAGAGAGAGACAGACAGAGAGAGAGACAGACAGAGAGAGAGACAGACAGAGAGAGAGACAGACAGAGAGAGAGACAGACAGAGAGAGAGACAGACAGAGAGAGAGACAGACAGAGAGAGAGACAGACAGAGAGAGAGACAGACAGAGAGAGAGACAGACAGAGAGAGAGACAGACAGAGAGAGAGACAGACAGAGAGAGAGACAGACAGAGAGAGAGACAGACAGAGAGAGAGACAGACAGAGAGAGAGACAGACAGAGAGAGAGACAGACAGAGAGAGAGACAGACAGAGAGAGAGACAGACAGAGAGAGAGACAGACAGAGAGAGAGACAGACAGAGAGAGAGACAGACAGAGAGAGAGACAGACAGAGAGAGAGACAGACAGAGAGAGAGACAGACAGAGAGAGAGACAGACAGAGAGAGAGACAGACAGAGAGAGAGACAGACAGAGAGAGAGACAGACAGAGAGAGAGACAGACAGAGAGAGAGACAGACAGAGAGAGAGACAGACAGAGAGAGAGACAGACAGAGAGAGAGACAGACAGAGAGAGAGACAGACAGAGAGAGAGACAGACAGAGAGAGAGACAGACAGAGAGAGAGACAGACAGAGAGAGAGACAGACAGAGAGAGAGACAGACAGAGAGAGAGACAGACAGAGAGAGAGACAGACAGAGAGAGAGACAGACAGAGAGAGAGACAGACAGAGAGAGAGACAGACAGAGAGAGAGACAGACAGAGAGAGAGACAGACAGAGAGAGAGACAGACAGAGAGAGAGACAGACAGAGAGAGAGACAGACAGAGAGAGAGACAGACAGAGAGAGAGACAGACAGAGAGAGAGACAGACAGAGAGAGAGACAGACAGAGAGAGAGACAGACAGAGAGAGAGACAGACAGAGAGAGAGACAGACAGAGAGAGAGACAGACAGAGAGAGAGACAGACAGAGAGAGAGACAGACAGAGAGAGAGACAGACAGAGAGAGAGACAGACAGAGAGAGAGACAGACAGAGAGAGAGACAGACAGAGAGAGAGACAGACAGAGAGAGAGACAGACAGAGAGAGAGACAGACAGAGAGAGAGACAGACAGAGAGAGAGACAGACAGAGAGAGAGACAGACAGAGAGAGAGACAGACAGAGAGAGAGACAGACAGAGAGAGAGACAGACAGAGAGAGAGACAGACAGAGAGAGAGACAGACAGAGAGAGAGACAGACAGAGAGAGAGACAGACAGAGAGAGAGACAGACAGAGAGAGAGACAGACAGAGAGAGAGACAGACAGAGAGAGAGACAGACAGAGAGAGAGACAGACAGAGAGAGAGACAGACAGAGAGAGAGACAGACAGAGAGAGAGACAGACAGAGAGAGAGACAGACAGAGAGAGAGACAGACAGAGAGAGAGACAGACAGAGAGAGAGACAGACAGAGAGAGAGACAGACAGAGAGAGAGACAGACAGAGAGAGAGACAGACAGAGAGAGAGACAGACAGAGAGAGAGACAGACAGAGAGAGAGACAGACAGAGAGAGAGACAGACAGAGAGAGAGACAGACAGAGAGAGAGACAGACAGAGAGAGAGACAGACAGAGAGAGAGACAGACAGAGAGAGAGACAGACAGAGAGAGAGACAGACAGAGAGAGAGACAGACAGAGAGAGAGACAGACAGAGAGAGAGACAGACAGAGAGAGAGACAGAGAGAGAGACAGACAGA
>NC_140999.1:116326390-116378890 GCF_052327205.1 Somniosus microcephalus
ATCAAGAAACATATTATTCAACAAGCTAAGCCAAACAACCCCAGATTTCAAGGAATTGGATGACCTGTCAAAATTGAGATTAGTCCTGGGAGAAGGAGACAGACCATACCTTGGGGCCAAATATGTAACAACATGTCACAACCTGAGGACTGTTTAAAATTAAGACTGTTTAAAATTAATATTGAACGTACCAAATGAAGTACAAAGACTGTTTAAAATTAATATTGTTTAAAAGTAATATTGTATGTACCCAACAAATGTCAAATCGATTGACACCTACAGAATGTTGGAAAACTGTACCTTTTTGCTATGTAAGCTTTGGCAATATGGTTCTCTGTAAACTTTCATGCCAATAAAGCATTTGAATTTGAATTTGAGAGAGAGAGACAGAGAGAGAGAGAGACACACAGAGATAGAGAGAGAGAGAGAGAGACAGACAGACAGACAGACAGAGAGAGAGACACCTACAGAATGTTAGAAAACTACCTTTTTGCAATGTAAGCTTTGGCAATATGGTTCTCTGTAAAGTTTCATGCCAATAAAGCATTTGAATTGAATTGAATTGAGAGAGAGAGAGAGAGAGAGAGAGAGAGAGAGGAGAGAGAGAGAGAGAGGAGAGGGAGAAACACACCATTAGGAATAAAACACAAAACTATACCCACAAAATACTCGAAGAAATTGAAAACTCCACCAATCCAAAACAATTCTGGGAAATGTGGAATAACCTGAGTACAACACAATTGCAAGCATTACCAATCCAAGATGGCGACATCTGGAGAACACATTTTGAAAACCTCTACAAAGACATCCCAATAAACGAAACAAACCCAAGTCAACATCAGGTCACAGAAAAACTCCACACATTAGAAGCAACAATTAAAGACAACCAAAACCCTCTAGACTCCCCAATCACATGGAAAGAACTGGCCACAAAAACAAAATCTCTCCACCTAAAGAAAGCCTGTGGCCCAGACAACATCAAAAATGAAATGCTCAAGTTCAGCAATATGGAGATGCAGGGTGCGATACTCAAACTATTCAACATCATATTACGCTCAGGCTGTTTTCCCGATATCTGGTGCCAAGGACTAATCTCCCCCATATATAAAAGTGGAAACAAATCAGACCCAAATAACTACCGCGGCATCTGTGTCAACAGTTGTCTAGGGAAGTTATTCTGCAGTATTCTAAATAGTAGATTACTTGATTTTCTTAACAAACATAATATCCTCAGAAAAAACCAAATAGGCTTTCTTCCAAAACACCGCACCGCCGACCATATCTATACCCTTCACACCCTCATTGAAAAACATATACACCAAACAAAAAATGGGAAAATATTCGCCTGTTTCATCGACTTCAAGAAAGCCTTTGACTCTATATGGCACGAAGGGCTCTATTATAAACTTCTTCAGTGTGGAATAGGGGGCAAAGTCTATGACCTTATTAAATCAATGTATCTGAAAAACAAATGCGGGGTCAAAATTGGAGACAAACGCACCGATTCCTTCACCCAGAGAAGAGGCGTCCGGCAGGGCTGCAATTTGAGCCCGACCCTGTTCAACATATACATAAATGAATTAGCAGACATGCTGGAGCAAAGCGAGTCACCAGGTCTCCGTCTCCTGGATGGAGAAGTGAAATCCCTGTTCTATGCGGACGACCTGGTTCTGCTGTCTCCCACAGAACAGGGATTACAGCAACAACTAGACCTACTCGACAAATACTGCCAAAATTGGGCTCTAACAGTAAATCTAAAGAAAACCAACATCATGATTTTTCAAAAAAGGCCCAGATGTCAGGAAAACAAATACCAGTTTACCCTCAGTGATACCACTATAGGACACACTATGAGCTACACCTACCTTGGTCTAACTATTACAGCATCAGGGAGCTTCAGCATAGCAGTGAATGCACTAAAAGAAAAAGCACGAAGAGCCCTATATGCAATAAAAAGAAAATTCTACAACATCCAAATCCCAATCAAAATCTGGCTCAAAATATTTGACAGCATAATCCTGCCCATTGCACTGTACGGTAGTGAAGTATGGGGCCCGCTAAATCACCAAAGCTACACTAAATGGGAAAAACACACAATAGAAGCCCTACATGCAGAATTCTGCCGAAGCATCCTTCGCACCCAAAGAAAAACGCCAACAAATGCATGCAGAGCCGAACTAGGCAGATACCCACCGATAATAAACATCCAAAAACAAGCACTAAACTTCCTAAATCACCTCAAATCTAGCTCCCCAGACACCCTTCATTTCAAAGCCTTTCAGACCCAAGAGCTAAACCCAGAAAAGAGACCCCTGAGTCAGCTGCTACTGAAACTAAGTACTCAGCCGGACCCTGACCAGCCCCAGACCAACACAGCCGTCCAAACACCAATCCGAGCGGACCAAATCATTAAAAAATGCAAAGAAACCTACCTGGAACATTGGAACAAAATAACCGAAAGCCAAAGCAGATTAGAATGTTACCGGGCCCTAAAAAGAGAATATAAACTGGCAGACTACCTCACGACCATCAGAGACACAAAACAGAGACAGACCCTCACCAGGTACAGACTAAGCGACCACCAACTGGAAATTGAAAAAGGCAGATACAAGAAATCCTGGCAGCCTAGAGAGAATAGAATATGCGATCAATGTCTGGCCGGCGAGGTTGAAACAGAGATGCATTTCCTCCTAAAATGCGAAAAAAATGCGAAAAATTCAACACATCAAGAAACATATTATTCAACAAGCTAAGCCAAACAACCCCAGATTTCAAGGAATTGGATGACCTGTCAAAATTGAGATTAGTCCTAGGAGAAGGAGACAGACCATACCTTGGGGCCAAATATGTAACAACATGTCACAACCTGAGGACTGTTTAAAATTAAGACTGTTTAAAATTAATATTGAACGTACCAAATGAAGTACAAAGACTGTTTAAAATTAAGATTGTTTAAAAGTAATATTGTATGTACCCAACAAATGTCAAATCAATTGACACCTACAGAATGTTGGAAAACTGTACCTTTTTGCTATGTAAGCTTTGGCAATATGGTTCTCTGTAAACTTTCATGCCAATAAAGCATTTGAATTGAATTGAATTGAATTGAATTGAGAAGTGAAGGAGAGAGAGAGAAGTGAAGGAGGGAGAGAGAAGTGAAGGAGAGAGAGGAGTGAAGGAGAGAAAGAAGTGAAGGAGAGAGAGAGAAGTGAAGGAGAGAGAGAGAAGTGAAGGAGAGAGAGAGAAGTGAAGGAGAGAGAGAAGTGAAGGAGAGAGACAGAAGTGAAGGAGAGAGAGAGAAGTGAAGGAGAGAGAGGAGTGAAGGAGAGAAAGAAGTGACGGAGAGAGAGAGAAGTGAAGGAGGGAGAGAGATGTGAAGGAGAGAGAGAAGTGAAGGAGAGAGAGAAGTGAAGGAGAGAGAGAGAGAAGTGAAGGAGAGAGAGAGAAGTGAAGGAGAGAGAGAGAAGTGAAGGATAGAGAGAGAAGTGAAGGATAGAGAGAGAAGTGAAGGAGAGAGAGAGAAGTGAAGGAGAGAGAGAAGTGAAGGAGAGAGAGAAGTGAAGGAGAGAGAGAGAAGTGAAGGAGAGAGAGAAGTGAAGGAGAGAGAGAGAAGTGAAGGAGAGAGAGAGAGAAGTGAAGGAGAGAGAGAAAAGTGAAGGAGAGAGAGAGAAGTGAAGGAGAGAGAGAAGTGAAGGAGAGAGAGAAGTGAAGGAGAGAGAGAGAGAAGTGAAGGAGAGAGAGAGAAGTGAAGGAGAGAGAGATAGAAGTGAAGGAGAGAGAGAAGTGAAGGAGAGAGAGAAGTGATGGAGAGAGATAAGTGAAGGAGAGAGAGAAGTGAAGGTGAGAGAGAGAAGTGAAGGAGAGAGAGAGAAGTGGAGGAGAGAGAGAGAAGTGAAGGAGCTAGAGAGAAGTGAAGGAGCTAGAGAGAAGTGAAGGAGAGAGAGGAGTGAAGGAGAGAGAGAGAAGTGAAGGAGACAGAGAAGTGAAGGAGAGAGAGAGAAGTGAAGGAGAGAGAGAAGTGAAGGAGAGAGAGAGAAGTGAAGGAGAGAGAGAAGTGAAGGAGAGAGAGAGAAGTGAAGGAGAGAGAGAAGTGAAGGAGAGAGAGAAGTGAAGGAGAGAGGGAGAAGTGAAGGAGAGAGAGGAGTGAAGGAGAGAGAGAGAAGTGAAGGAGAGAGAGAAGTGAAGGAGAGAGAGAAGTGAAGGAGAGGGAGAGAAGTGAAGGAGAGAAAGAAGTGAAGGAGAGAGAAGTGAAGGAGAGAGAGAGAAGTGAAGGAGAGAGAGAGAAGTGAAGGAGAGAAGTGAAGGAGAGAGAGAAGTGAAGGAGAGAGAGAAGTGAAGGAGAGAGAGAAGTGAAGGAGAGAGAGAGAGAAGTGAAGGAGAGAGAGAGGTGAAGGAGAGAGAGAAGTGAAGGAGAGAGAGAGAAGTGAAGGAGAGAGAGAGAAGTGAAGGAGAGAGAGAAGTGAAGGAGAGAGAGAGAAGTGAAGGAGAGAGAGAAGTGAAGGAGAGAGAGAGAAGTGAAGGAGAGAGAGAGAAGTGAAGGAGAGAGAGAAGTGAAGGAGAGAGAGAGAAGTGAAGGAGAGAGAGAAGTGAAGGAGAGAGAGAAGTGAAGGAGCGAGAGAAGTGAAGGAGAGAGAGAGAAGTGAAGGAGAGAGAGAGAAGGAGAGAGAGAGAAGTGAAGGAGAGAGAGAAGTGAAGGAGAGAGAGAGAAGTGAAGGAGAGAGAGAAGTGAAGGAGAGAGCGATATCAACGCATTCACTGTCAGGCAGCAATCCCCCCTCTCAGACCATAACCAAATAAATGTGTACCTTAAACTTTCTGCCCAAACTACAGACACAAAAAAGGAACCCAGTAAGCTACATAAAATAAACCAGACATACAGATGGGCCCCAGACAGTGGAGATAAATTCATCACAGCACTAAATTCACCTGATCTCAAAAGTAAAATTTCAAAATTTAAAGAAAATCTATATGAGATCACCAGAGATGGGGTAAACATGGCCATAGAGGATATAAATATGATCTTTCATGAGGCAGCTGTAAAAGCCGACCTCGTGAAACAGAAGAGGAAGAGTCACAAAAGACAAAATAAAAATAAGAAATGGTTTGACCACGAATGCAAAAATGCCAGAAAAGACCTGAGAAAAATATCAAACCAAAAGCATCGCCAACCAAACAATCCGGACCTACGTACTAGATACAATGAAACCCTCAAAAGATATAAACACACCATTAGGAACAAAACACAAAACTATACCCACAAAATACTAGAAGAAATTGAAAACTCCACCAACCCAAAACAATTCTGGGAAATGTGGAATAACCTGAGTACAACACAATTGCAAGCATTACCAATCCAAGATGGCGACATCTGGAGAACACATTTTGAAAACCTCTACAAAGACATCCCAATAAACGAAACAAACCCAAGTCAACATCAGGTCACAGAAAAACTCCACACATTAGAAGCAACAATCAAAGACAACCAAAACCCTCTAGACTCCCCAATCACATGGAAAGAAATGGCCACAAAAACAAAATCTCTCCACCTAAAGAAAGCCTGTGGCCCAGACAACATCAAAAATGAAATGCTCAAGTTCAGCAATATGGAGATGCAGGGTGCGGTACTCAAATTATTCAACATCATATTACGTTCAGGCTGTTTTCCCGATATCTGGTGCCAAGGACTAATCTCCCCCATATATAAAAGCGGAAACAAATCAGACCCAAATAACTACCGCGGCATCTGTGTCAACAGTTGTCTAGGGAAGTTATTCTGCAGTATTCTAAATAGTAGATTACTTGATTTTCTTAACAAACATAATATCCTCAGAAAAAACCAAATAGGCTTTCTTCCAAAACACCGCACCGCCGACCATATCTATACCCTTCACACCCTCATTGAAAAACATATACACCAAACAAAAAATGGGAAAATATTCGCCTGTTTCATCGACTTCAAGAAAGCCTTTGACTCTATATGGCACGAAGGGCTCTATTATAAACTTCTTCAATGTGGAATAGGGGGCAAAGTCTATGACCTTATTAAATCAATGTATCTGAAAAACAAATGCGGGGTCAAAATTGGAGACAAACGCACCGATTTCTTCACCCAGAGAAGAGGCGTCCAGCAGGGCTGCAATTTGAGCCCGACCCTGTTCAACATATACATAAATGAATTAGCAGACATGCTGGAGCAAAGCGAGTCACCAGGTCTCCGTCTCCTGGATGGAGAAGTGAAATCCCTGATCTATGCGGACGACCTGGTTCTGCTGTCTCCCACAGAACAGGGATTACAGCAACAACTAGACCTACTCGACAAATATTGCCAAAATTGGGCTCTAACAGTAAATCTAAAGAAAACCAACATCATGATTTTTCAAAAAAGGCCCAGATGTCAGGAAAACAAATACCAGTTTACCCTCAGTGATATCACTATAGGACACACTATGAGCTACACCTACCTTGGTCTAACTATTACAGCATCAGGGAGCTTCAGCATAGCAGTGAATGCACTAAAAGAAAAAGCCCGAAGAGCCCTATATGCAATAAAAAGAAAATTCTACAACATCCAAATCCCAATCAAAATCTGGCTCAAAATATTTGACAGCATAATCCTGCCCATTGCACTGTACGGTAGTGAAGTATGGGGCCCGCTAAATCACCAAAGCTACACTAAATGGGAAAAACATACAATAGAAGCCCTACATGCAGAATTCTGCCGAAGCATCCTTCGCACCCAAAGAAAAACGCCAACAAATGCATGCAGAGCCGAACTAGGCAGATACCCACTGATAATAAACATCCAAAAACGAGCACTAAACTTCCTAAATCACCTCAAATCTAGCTCCCCAGACACCCTTCATTTCAAAGCCTTTCAGACCCAAGAGCTAAACCCAGAAAAGAGTCCCCTGAGTCAGCTGCTACGGAAACTAAGTACTCAGCCGGACCCTGACCAGCCCCAGACCAACACAGCTGTCCAAACACCAATCCGAGTGAACCAAATCATTAAAAAATGCAAAGAAACCTACCTGGAACATTGGAACAAAATAACCGAAAGCCAAAGCAGATTAGAATGTTACCGGGCCCTAAAAAGAGAATATAAACTGGCAGACTACCTCACGACCATCAGAGACACAAAACAGAGACAGACCCTCACCAGGTACAGACTAAGCGACCACCAACTGGAAATTGAAAAAGGCAGATACAAGAAATCCTGGCAGCCTAGAGAGAATAGAATATGCGATCAATGTCTGGCTGGCGAGGTTGAAACAGAAATGCATTTCCTCCTAAAATGCGAAAAATTCAACACATGAAGAAACATATTATTCAACAAGCTAAGCCAAACAACCCCAGATTTCAAGGAATTGGATGATCTGTCAAAATTGAGATTAGTCCTAGGAGAAGGAGACAGACCATACCTTGGGGCCAAATATGTAACAACATGTCACAACCTGAGGACTGTTTAAAATTAAGACTGTTTAAAATTAATATTGAACGTACCAAATGAAGTACAAAGACTGTTTAAAATTAATATTGTTTAAAAGTAATATTGTATGTACCCAACAAATGTCAAATCGATTGACACCTACAGAATGTTGGAAAACTGTACCTTTTTGCTATGTAAGCTTTGGCAATATGGTTCTCTGTAAACTTTCATGCCAATAAAGCATTTTAATTGGAATTGGAATTGGAATTGGAGAAGTGAAGGAGAGAGGGAAGTGAAGGAGAGAGAGAGAGAAGTGAAGGAGAGAGAGAGAAGTGAAGGAGAGAGAGGAGTGAAGGAGAGAGAGAGAAGTGAAGGAGAGAGAGAGAAGTGAAGGAGAGAGAGAAGTGAAGGAGAGAGAGAGAGAAGGAGAGAGAGAGAAGTGAAGGAGAGAGAGAGAAGTGAAGGAGAGAGAGAAGTGAAAGAGAGAGAGAAGTGAAGGAGAGAGAGAAGTGAAGGAGAGAGCGAGAGAAGTGAAGGAGAGAGAGAAGTGAAGGAGAGAGAAAAGTGAAGGAGGGAGAGAGAAGTGAAGGAGAGAGAGAGAAGTGAAGGAGAGAGAGAGAAGTGAAGGAGAGAGAGAGAGAAGTGAAGGAGAGAGAGAAGTGAAGGAGAGAGAGAGAAGTGAAGGAGAGAGAGAGAAGTGAAGGAGAGAGAGAAGTGAAGGAGAGAGAGAGAAGTGAAGGAGAGAGAGAGAAGTGAAGGAGAGAGAGAAGTGAAGGAGAGAGAGAAATGAAGGAGAGAGAGAAGTGAAGGAGAGAGAGAGAAGTGAAGGAGAGAGAGAAGTGAAGGAGAGAGAGAGAAGTGAAGGAGAGAGAGAGAAGTGAAGGAGAGAGAGAGAAGTGAAGGAGAGAGAGAAGTGAAGGAGAGAGAGGGAAGTGAAGGAGAGAGAGAGAAGTGAAGGAGAGAGAGAGAAGTGAAGGAGAGAGAGAAGTGAAGGAGAGAGAGAAGTGAAGGAGAGAAAGACGTGAAGGAGAGAGAGAAGTGAAGGAGAGAGAGAGAGAGAAGGAGAGAGAGAAGTGAAGGAGAGAGAGAGAAGTGAAGGAGAGAGAGAGAAAGAAGGAGAGAGAGAAGTGAAGGAGAGAGAGAGAAGTGAAGGAGAGAGAGAGAAGTGAAGGAGAGAGAGAAGTGAAGGAGAGAGAGAGAAGTGAAGGAGAGAGAGAGAAGTGAAGGAGTGAGAGAAGTGAAGGAGAGAGAGAAGTGAAGGAGAGAGAGAGAAGGAGAGAGAGAGAAGTGAAGGAGAGTGGGAGAAGTGAAGGAGAGAGGGAGAAGTGAAGGAGAGAGAGAGAGAAGGAGAGAGAGAGAAGTGAAGGAGAGAGAGAGAAGTGGAGAGAGAGAAGTGAAGGAGAGAGAGAAGTGAAGGAGAGAGAGAGAAGTGAAGGAGAGAGAGAGAGAAGTGAAGGAGAGAGAGAGAAGTGAAGGAGAGAGAGAAGTGAAGGAAAGAGAGAAGTGAAGGAGAGAGAGAGAAGTGAAGGAGAGAGAGAGAAGTGAAGGAGAGAGAGAGAAGTGAAGGAGAGAGAGAGAAGTGAAGGAGACAGAGAGAAGTGAAGGAGAGAGAGAAGTGAAGGAGAGAGAGAAGTGAAGGAGAGAGAGAAGTGAAGGAGAGAGAGAGAAGTGAAGGAGAGAGAGAGAAGTGAAGGAGAGAGAGAAGGAGAGAGAGAGAAGTGAAGGAGAGAGAGAAGTGAAGGAGAGAGAGAAGTGAAGGAGAGAGAGAAGTGAAGGAGAGAGAGATAAGTGAAGGAGAGAGAGAGAAGTGAAGGAGAGAGAGAGAAGTGAAGGAGAGAGAGAGAAGTGAAGGAGAGAGAGAAGTGAAGGAGAGAGAGAAGTGAAGGAGAGAGAGAGAAGTGAAGGAGAGAGAGAGAAGTGAAAGAGAGAGAGAATTAGCAGTCATGCTGGAGCAAAGCGAGTCACCAGGTCTCCGTCTCCTGGATGGAGAAGTGATATTCCTGTTCTATGCGGACGACCTGGTTCTGCTGTCTCCCACAGAACAGGGATTACAGCAACAACTTGACCTACTCGACAAATACTGCCAAAATTGGGCTCTAACAGTAAATCTAAAGAAAACCAACATCATGATTTTTCAAAAAAGGCCCAGATGTCAGGAAAACAAATACCAGTTTACCCTCAGTGATACCACTATAGGACACACTATGAGCTACACCTAACTTGGTCTAACTATTACAGCATCAGGGAGCTTCAGCATAGCAGTGAATGCACTAAAAGAAAAAGCACGAAGAGCCCTATATGCAATAAAAAGAAAATTCTACAACATCCAAATCCCAATCAAAATCTGGCTCAAAATATTTGACAGCATAATCCTGCCCATTGCACTGTACGGTAGTGAAGTATGGGGCCCGCTAAATCACCAAAGCTACACTAAATGGGAAAAACACACAATAGAAGCCCTACATGCAGAATTCTGCCGAAGCATCCTTCGCACCCAAAGAAAAACGCCAACAAATGCATGCACAGCCGAACTAGGCAGATACCCACTGATAATAAACATCCAAAAACGAGCACTAAACTTCCTAAATCACCTCAAATCTAGCTCCCCAGACACCCTTCATTTCAAAGCCTTTCAGACCCAAGAGCTAAACCCAGAAAAGAGTCCCCTGAGTCAGCTGCTACTGAAACTAAGTACCCAGCCGGACCCTGACCAGCCCCAGACCAACACAGCCGTCCAAACACCAATCCGAGTGAACCAAATCATTAAAAAATGCAAAGAAACCTACCTGGAACATTGGAACAAAATAACCGAAAGCCAAAGCAGATTAGAATGTTACCGGGCCCTAAAAAGAGAACATAAACTGGCAGACTACCTCACGACCATCAGAGACACAAAACAGAGACAGACCCTCACCAGGTACAGACTAAGCGACCACCAACTGGAAATTGAAAAAGGCAGATACAAGAAATCCTGGCAGCCTAGAGAGAATAGAATATGCGATCAATGTCTGGCCGGCGAGGTTGAAACAGAGATGCATTTCCTCCTAAAATGCGAAAAATTCAACACATCAAGAAACATATTATTCAACAAGCTAAGCCAAACAACCCCAGATTTCAAGGAATTGGATGACCTGTCAAAATTGAGATTAGTCCTAGGAGAAGGAGACAGACCATACCTTGGGGCCAAATATGTAACAACATGTCACAACCTGAGGACTGTTTAAAATTAAGACTGTTTAAAATTAATATTGAACGTACCAAATGAAGTACAAAGACTGTTTAAAATTAAGATTGTTTAAAAGTAATATTGTACGTACCCAACAAATGTCAAATCGATTGACACCTACAGAATGTTGGAAAACTGTACCTTTTTGCTATGTAAGCTTTGGCAATATGGTTCTCTGTAAACTTTCATGCCAATAAAGCATTTGAATTGAATTGAATTGAATTGAATTGAGAAGTGAAGGAGAGAGAGAGAAGTGAAGGAGGGAGAGAGAAGTGAAGGAGAGAGAGGAGTGAAGGAGAGAAAGAAGTGAAGGAGAGAGAGAGAAGTGAAGGAGAGAGAGAGAAGTGAAGGAGAGAGAGAGAAGTGAAGGAGAGAGAGAAGTGAAGGAGAGAGAGAGAAGTGAAGGAGAGAGAGAGAAGTGAAGGAGAGAGAGGAGTGAAGGAGAGAAAGAAGTGACGGAGAGAGAGAGAAGTGAAGGAGGGAGAGAGATGTGAAGGAGAGAGAGAAGTGAAGGAGAGAGAGAAGTGAAGGAGAGAGAGAGAGAAGTGAAGGAGAGAGAGAGAAGTGAAGGAGAGAGAGAGAAGTGAAGGAGAGAGAGAGAAGTGAAGGATAGAGAGAGAAGTGAAGGAGAGAGAGAGAAGTGAAGGAGAGAGAGAAGTGAAGGAGAGAGAGAAGTGAAGGAGAGAGAGAGAAGTGAAAGAGAGAGAGAAGTGAAGGAGAGAGAGAGAAGTGAAGGAGAGAGAGAGAGAAGTGAAGGAGAGAGAGAAAAGTGAAGGAGAGAGAGAGAAGTGAAGGAGAGAGAGAAGTGAAGGAGAGAGAGAAGTGAAGGAGAGAGAGAGAGAAGTGAAGGAGAGAGAGAGAAGTGAAGGAGAGAGAGATAGAAGTGAAGGAGAGAGAGAAGTGAAGGAGAGAGAGAAGTGATGGAGAGAGAGAGAGAAGTGGAGGAGAGAGAGAAGTGAAGGAGAGAGATAAGTGAAGGAGAGAGAGAAGTGAAGGTGAGAGAGAGAAGTGAAGGAGAGAGAGAGAAGTGGAGGAGAGAGAGAGAAGTGAAGGAGAGAGAGAAGTGAAGGAGCTAGAGAGAAGTGAAGGAGAGTGAGGAGTGAAGGAGAGAGACAGAAGTGAAGGAGACAGAGAAGTGAAGGAGAGAGAGAGAAGTGAAGCAGAGAGAGAAGTGAAGGAGAGAGAGAGAAGTGAAGGAGAGAGAGAAGTGAAGGAGAGAGAGAGAAGTGAAGGAGAGAGAGAAGTGAAGGAGAGAGAGAGAAGTGAAGGAGAGAGAGAAGTGAAGGAGAGAGGGAGAAGTGAAGGAGAGAGAGGAGTGAAGGAGAGAGAGAGAAGTGAAGGAGAGAGAGAAGTGAAGGAGAGAGAGAAGTGAAGGAGAGGGAGAGAAGTGAAGGAGAGAAAGAAGTGAAGGAGAGAGAGAAGTGAAGGAGAGAGAGAGAAGTGAAGGAGAGAGAGAGAAGTGAAGGAGAGAAGTGAAGGAGAGAGAGAAGTGAAGGAGAGAGAGAAGTGAAGGAGAGAGAGAAGTGAAGGAGAGAGAGAGAGAAGTGAAGGAGAGAGAGAGGTGAAGGAGAGAGAGAAGTGAAGGAGAGAGAGAGAAGTGAAGGAGAGAGAGAGAAGTGAAGGAGAGAGAGAAGTGAAGGAGAGAGAGAGAAGTGAAGGAGAGAGAGAAGTGAAGGAGAGAGAGAGAAGTGAAGGAGAGAGAGAGAAGTGAAGGAGAGAGAGAAGTGAAGGAGAGAGAGAGAAGTGAAGGAGAGAGAGAAGTGAAGGAGAGAGAGAGAAGTGAAGGAGAGAGAGAAGTGAAGGAGAGAGAGAGAAGTGAAGGAGAGAGAGAAGTGAAGGAGAGAGAGAAGTGAAGGAGAGAGGGAAGTGAAGGAGAGAGAGAGAGAAGTGAAGGAGAGAGAGAGAAGTGAAGGAGAGAGAGGAGTGAAGGAGAGAGAGAGAAGTGAAGGAGAGAGAGAGAAGTGAAGGAGAGAGAGAAGTGAAGGAGAGAGAGAGAGAAGGAGAGAGAGAGAAGTGAAGGAGAGAGAGAGAAGTGAAGGAGAGAGAGAAGTGAAAGAGAGAGAGAAGTGAAGGAGAGAGAGAAGTGAAGGAGAGAGCGAGAGAAGTGAAGGAGAGAGAGAAGTGAAGGAGAGAGAGAAGTGAAGGAGGGAGAGAGAAGTGAAGGAGAGAGAGAGAAGTGAAGGAGAGAGAGAGAAGTGAAGGAGAGAGAGAGACAATTGAAGGAGAGAGAGAAGTGAAGGAGAGAGAGAGAAGTGAAGGAGAGAGAGAGAAGTGAAGGAGAGAGAGAAGTGAAGGAGAGAGAGAGAAGTGAAGGAGAGAGAGAGAAGTGAAGGAGAGAGAGAAGTGAAGGAGAGAGAGAAATGAAGGAGAGAGAGAAGTGAAGGAGAGAGAGAGAAGTGAAGGAGAGAGAGAAGTGAAGGAGAGAGAGAGAAGTGAAGGAGAGAGAGAGAAGTGAAGGAGAGAGAGAGAAGTGAAGGAGAGAGAGAAGTGAAGGAGAGAGAGAGAAGTGAAGGAGAGAGAGAGAAGTGAAGGAGAGAGAGAAGTGAAGGAGAGAGAGAGAAGTGAAGGAGAGAGGGAGAGAGAAGGAGAGAGAGAGAAGTGAAGGAGAGAGAGAGAAGTGAAGGAGAGAGAGAGAAGTGAAGGAGAGAGAGAAAAGTGAAGGAGAGAGAGAGAAGTGAAGGAGAGAGAGAGAAGTGAAGGAGAGAGAGAAGTGAAGGAGAGAAAGAAGTGAAGGAGAGAGAGAAGTGAAGGAGAGAGAGAGAGAGAAGGAGAGAGAGAGAAGTGAAGGAGAGAGAGAGAAGTGAAGGAGAGAGAGAGAGAGAGAGATTTTTCAGAAAAGACCCAGATGTCAGGAAAACAAATACCAGTTTACCCTCAGTGATACCACTATAGGACACACTATGAGCTACACCTACCTTGGTCTAACTATTACAGCATCAGGGAGCTTCAGCATAGCAGTGAATGCACTAAAAGAAAAAGCCCGAAGAGCCCTATATGCAATAAAAAGAAAATTCTACAACATCCAAATCCCAATCAAAATCTGGCTCAAAATTTTTGACAGCATAATCCTGCCCATTGCACTGTACGGTAGTGAAGTATGGGGCCCTCTAAATCACCAAAGCTACACTAAATGTGAAAAACACACAATAGAAGCCCTACATGCAGAATTCTGCCGAAGCATCCTTCGCACCCAAAGAAAAACGCCAACAAATGCATGCAGAGCCGAACTAGGCAGATACCCACTGATAATAAACATCCAAAAACGAGCACTAAACTTCCTAAATCACCTCAAATCTAGCTCCCCAGACACCCTTCATTTCAAAGCCTTTCAGACCCAAGAGCTAAACCCAGAAAAGAGTCCCCTGAGTCAGCTGCTACTGAAACTAAGTACTCAGCCGGACCCTGACCAGCCCCAGACCAACACAGCCGTCCAAACACCAATCCGAGTGAACCAAATCATTAAAAAATGCAAAGAAACCTACCTGGAACATTGGAACAAAATAACCGAAAGCCAAAGCAGATTAGAATGTTACCGGGCCCTAAAAAGAGAATATAAACTGGCAGACTACCTCACGACCATCAGAGACACAAAACAGAGACAGACCCTCACCAGGTACAGACTAAGCGACCACCAACTGGAAATTGAAAAAGGCAGATACAAGAAATCCTGGCAGCCTAGAGAGAATAGAATATGCGATCAATGTCTGGCTGGCGAGGTTGAAACAGAAATGCATTTCCTCCTAAAATGCGAAAAATTCAACACATCAAGAAACATATTATTCAACAAGCTAAGCCAAACAACCCCAGATTTCAAGGAATTGGATGATCTGTCAAAATTGAGATTAGTCCTAGGAGAAGGAGACAGACCATACCTTGGGGCCAAATATGTAACAACATGTCACAACCTGAGGACTGTTTAAAAGTAAGACTGTTTAAAATTAATATTGAACGTACCAAATGAAGTAGAAAGACTGTTTAAAATTAATATTGTTTAAAAGTAATATTGTATGTACCCAAAAAATGTCAAATCGATTGACACCTACAGAATGTTGGAAAACTGTACCTTTTTGATATGTAAGCTTTGGCAATATGGTTCTCTGTAAACTTTCATGCCAATAAAGCATTTGAACTGAAAAAACTGAACTGAGAAGGAGAGAGAGAAGTGAAGGAGAGACAGAGAAGTGAAGGAGAGAGAGAGAAGTGAAGGAGAGAGAGAAGTGAAGGAGAGAGAGAGAAGTGAAGGAGTGAGAGAAGTGAAGGAGAGAGAGAAGTGAAGGAGAGTGAGAGGAGAGAGAGAGATGTGAAGGAGAGAGGGAGAAGTGAAGGAGAGAGGGAGAAGTGAAGGAGAGAGAGAGAGAAGGAGAGAGAGAGAAGTGAAGGAGAGAGAGAGAAGTGAAGGAGAGAGAGAAGTGAAGGAGAGAGAGAAGTGAAGGAGAGAGAGAGAAGTGAAGGAGAGAGAGAGAAGTGAAGGAGAGAGAGAGAAGGAGAGAGAGAGAAGTGAAGGAGAGAGAGAAGTGAAGGAGAGAGAGAGAAGTGAAGGAGAGAGAGAAGTGAAGGAGAGAGAGAAGTGAAGGAGAGAGGGAAGTGAAGGAGAGAGAGAGAGAAGTGAAGGAGAGAGAGAGAAGTGAAGGAGAGAGAGGAGTGAAGGAGAGAGAGAGAAGTGAAGGAGAGAGAGAGAAGTGAAGGAGAGAGAGAAGTGAAGGAGAGAGAGAGAGAAGGAGAGAGAGAGAAGTGAAGGAGAGAGAGAGAAGTGAAGGAGAGAGAGAAGTGAAGGAGAGAGAGAGAAGTGAAGGAGAGAGAGAGGAGTGAAGGAGAGAGAGAAGTGAAGGAGAGAGAGAAGTGAAGGAGAGAGAGAAGTGAAGGAGAGAGCGAGAGAAGTGAAGGAGAGAGAGAAGTGAAGGAGAGAGACAAGTGAAGGAGAGAGAGAGAAGTGAAGGAGAGAGAGAGAAGTGAAGGAGAGAGAGAGAAGTGAAGGAGAGAGAGAGAGAAGTGATGGAGAGAGAGAAGTGAAGGAGAGAGAGAGAAGTGAAGGAGAGAGAGAGAAGTGAAGGAGAGAGAGAAGTGAAGGAGAGAGAGAAGTGAAGGAGAGAGAGAAGTGAAGGAGAGAGAGAGAAGCGAAGGAGAGAGAGAGAAGTGAAGGAGAGAGAGAGAAGTGAAGGAGAGAGAGAAGTGAAGGAGAGAGAGAGAAGTGAAGGAGAGAGAGAGAAGTGAAGGAGAGAGAGAAGTGAAGGAGAGAGAGAGAAGTGAAGGAGAGAGAGAGAAGTGAAGGAGAGAGAGAGAAGTGAAGGAGAGAGAGAAGTGAAGGAGAGAAAGAAGTGAAGGAGAGAGAGAAGTGAAGGAGAGAGAGAGAGAGAAGGAGAGAGAGAGAAGTGAAGGAGAGAGAGAGAAGTGAAGGAGAGAGAGAGAAAGAAGGAGAGAGAGAAGTGAAGGAGAGAGAGAGAAGTGAAGGAGAGAGAGAGAAGTGAAGGAGAGAGAGAAGTGAAGGAGAGAGAGAGAAGTGAAGGAGTGAGATAAGTGAAGGAGAGAGAGAAGTGAAGGAGAGAGAGAGAAGGAGAGAGGGAGAAGTGAAGGAGAGAGGGAGAAGTGAAGGAGAGAGGGAGAAGTGAAGGAGAGAGAGAGAGAAGGAGAGAGAGAGAAGTGAAGGAGAGAGAGAGAAGTGGAGAGAGAGAAGTGAAGGAGAGAGAGAAGTGAAGGAGAGAGAGAGAAGTGAAGGAGAGAGAGAGAGAAGTGAAGGAGAGAGAGAGAAGTGAAGGAGAGAGAGAAGTGAAGGAAAGAGAGAAGTGAAGGAGAGAGAGAGAAGTGAAGGAGAGAGAGAGAAGTGAAGGAGAGAGAGAGAAGTGAAGGAGAGAGAGAAGTGAAGGAGAGAGAGAAGTGAAGGAGAGAGAGAAGTGAAGGAGAGAGAGAGAAGTGAAGGAGAGAGAGAGAAGTGAAGGAGAGAGAGAGAAGTGAAGGAGAGAGAGAAGGAGAGAGAGAGAAGTGAAGGAGAGAGAGAAGTGAAGGAGAGAGAGAAGTGAAGGAGAGAGAGAAGTGAAGGAGAGAGAGAGAAGTGAAGGAGAGAGAGAGAAGTCAAGGAGAGAGAGAGAAGTGAAGGAGAGAGAGAAGTGAAGGAGAGAGAGAAGTGAAGGAGAGAGAGAGAAGTGAAGGAGAGAGAGAGAAGTGAAAGAGAGAGAGAATTAGCAGTCATGCTGGAGCAAAGCGAGTCACCAGGTCTCCGTCTCCTGGATGGAGAAGTGATATCCCTGTTCTATGCGGACGACCTGGTTCTGCTGTCTCCCACAGAACAGGGATTACAGCAACAACTTGACCTACTCGACAAATACTGCCAAAATTGGGCTCTAACAGTAAATCTAAAGAAAACCAACATCATGATTTTTCAAAAAAGGCCCAGATGTCAGGAAAACAAATACCAGTTTACCCTCAGTGATACCACTTTTGGACACACTATGAGCTACACCTAACTTGGTCTAACTATTACAGCATCAGGGAGCTTCAGCATAGCAGTGAATGCACTAAAAGAAAAAGCACGAAGAGCCCTATATGCAATAAAAAGAAAATTCTACAACATCCAAATCCCAATCAAAATCTGGCTCAAAATATTTGACAGCATAATCCTGCCCATTGCACTGTACGGTAGTGAAGTATGGGGCCCGCTAAATCACCAAAGCTACACTAAATGGGAAAAACACACAATAGAAGCCCTACATGCAGAATTCTGCCGAAGCATCCTTCGCACCCAAAGAAGAACGCCAACAAATGCATGCAGAGCCGAACTAGGCAGATACCCACTGATAATAAACATCCAAAAACGAGCACTAAACTTCCTAAATCACCTCAAATCTAGCTCCCCAGACACCCTTCATTTCAAAGCCTTTCAGACCCAAGAGCTAAACCCAGAAAAGAGTCCCCTGAGTCAGCTGCTACTGAAACTAAGTACCCAGCCGGACCCTGACCAGCCCCAGACCAACACAGCCGTCCAAACACCAATCCGAGTGAACCAAATCATTAAAAAATGCAAAGAAACCTACCTGGAACATTGGAACAAAATAACCGAAAGCCAAAGCAGATTAGAATGTTACCGGGCCCTAAAAAGAGAATATAAACTGGCAGACTACCTCACGACCATCAGAGACACAAAACAGAGACAGACCCTCACCAGGTACAGACTAAGCGACCACCAACTGGAAATTGAAAAAGGCAGATACAAGAAATCCTGGCAGCCTAGAGAGAATAGAATATGCGATCAATGTCTGGCCGGCGAGGTTGAAACAGAGATGCATTTCCTCCTAAAATGCGAAAAATTCAACACATCAAGAAACATATTATTCAACAAGCTAAGCCAAACAACCCCAGATTTCAAGGAATTGGATGACCTGTCAAAATTGAGATTAGTCCTAGGAGAAGGAGACAGACCATACCTTGGGGCCAAATATGTAACAACATGTCACAACCTGAGGACTGTTTAAAATTAAGACTGTTTAAAATTAATATTGAACGTACCAAATGAAGTACAAAGACTGTTTAAAATTAAGATTGTTTAAAAGTAATATTGTATGTACCCAACAAATGTCAAATCGATTGACACCGACAGAATGTTGGAAAACTGTACCTTTTTGCTATGTAAGCTTTGGCAATATGGTTCTCTGTAAACTTTCATGCCAATAAAGCATTTGAATTGAATTGAATTGAATTGAATTCAGAAGTGAAGGAGAGAGAGAGAAGTGAAGGAGAGAGAGAGAAGTGAAGGAGAGAGAGGAGTGAAGGAGAGAAAGAAGTGAAGGAGAGAGAGAGAAGTGAAGGAGGGAGAGAGAAGTGAAGGAGAGAGAGAAGTGAAGGAGAGAGAGAAGTGAAGGGGAGAGAGAGAGAAGTGAAGGAGAGAGAGAGAAGTGAAGGAGAGAGAGAGAAGTGAAGGATAGAGAGAGAAGTGAAGGAGAGAGAGAGAAGTGAAGGAGAGAGAGAAGTGAAGGTGAGAGAGAGAAGTGAAGGAGAGAGAGAGAAGTGAAGGAGAGAGAGAGAAGTGAAGGAGAGAGAGAGAAGTGAAGGAGAGAGAGAGAGGTGAAGGAGAGATAGAGAAGTGAAGGAGGGAGAGAGAAGTGAAGGAGAGAGAGAGAAGTGAAGGAGAGAGAGAGAAGTGAAGGAGAGAGAGTGAAGTGAAGGAGAGAGAGAGAAGTGAAGGAGAGAGAGAAGTGAAGGAGAGAGAGAAGTGAAGGAGAGAGAGAGAAGTGAAGGAGAGAGAGAAGTGTAGGAGAGAGAGAAGTGAAGGAGAGAGAGAGAGAAGTGAAGGAGAGAGAGAGAGAAGTGAAGGAGAGAGAGAAAAGTGAAGGAGAGAGAGAGAAGTGAAGGAGAGAGAGAAGTGAAGGAGAGAGAGAAGTGAAGGAGAGAGAGAGAAGTGAAGGAGAGAGAGATAGAAGTGAAGGAGAGAGAGAGAAGTGAAGGAGAGAGAGAAGTGAAGGAGAGAGAGAGAAGTGAAGGAGAGACAGGAGAGAAGGAGAGAGAGAGAAGTGAAGGAGACAGAGAAGTGAAGGAGAGAGAGAGAAGTGAAGGGGAGAGAGAAGTGAAGGAGAGAGAGAGAACTGAAGGAGAGAGAGAAGTGAAGGAGAGAGGGAGAAGTGAAGGAGAGAGAGGAGTGAAGGAGAGAGAGAGAAGTGAAGGAGAGAGAGAAGTGAAGGAGAGAGAGAAGTGAAGGAGAGAGAGAGAAGTGAAGGAGAGAAAGAAGTGAATGAGAGAGAGAGAAGTGAAGGAGAGAGAGAGAAGTGAAGGAGAGAGAGAGAAGTGAAGGAGAGAGAGAGAAGTGAAGGAGAGAAGTGAAGGAGAGAGAGAAGTGAAGGAGAGAGAGAAGTGAAGGAGAGAGAGAAGTGAAGGAGAGAGAGACAGAAGTGAAGGAGAGAGAGAAGTGAATGAGAGAGAGAAGTGAAGGAGAGAGAGAAGTGAAGGAGAGAGAGAGAAGTGAAGGAGAGAGAGAGAAGTGAAGGAGAGAGAGGAGTGAAGGAGAGAGAGCGAAGTGAAGGAGAGAGAGAAGTGAAGGAGAGAGAGAAGTGAAGGAGAGAGAGAAGGGAAGGAGAGAGAGAGAAGTGAAGGAGAGAGAGAGAAGTGAAGGAGAGAGAGAGAAGTGAAGGAGAGAGAGAGAAGTGATGGAGAGAGAGAGAAGTGAAGGAGAGAGATAAGTGAAGGAGAGAGAGAAGTGAAGGAAAGAGATAAGTGAAGGAGAGAGGGAGAAGTGACAGAGAGAGAGAGAAGTGAAGGAGAGAGAGAAGTGAAGGAGAGAGAGAAGTGAAGGAGAGAGTGAGAAGTGAAGGAGAGAGAGAGAAGTGAAGGAGAGAGAGAGAAGTGAAGTAGAGAGAGAAGTGAAGGAGAGAGAGAAGTGAAGGAGAGAGAGAGAAGTGAAGGAGAGAGAGAAGGAGAGAGAGAGAGAAGTGAAGGAGAGAGAGAAGTGAAGGTGAGAGAGAAGTGAAGGAGAGAGAGAAGTGAAGGAGAGAAAGTGAAGGAGAGAGAGAAGGAGAGAGAGAGAAGTGAAGGAGAGAGAGAAGTGAAGGAGAGAGAGAAGGAGAGAGAGAGAAGTGAAGGAGAGAGAGAGAAGTGAAGGAGAGAGAGAGAAGTGAAGGAGAGAGAGAGAAGTGAAGGAGAGAGAGAAGTGACGGAGAGAGAGAAATGAAGGAGAGAGATAAGTGAAGGTGAGAGAGAAGTGAAGGAGAGAGAGAAGTGAAGGAGAGAGAGAGAATGAAGGAGAGAGAGAAGTGAAGGAGAGAGAGAAGTGAAGGAGAGACAGAAGTGAAGGAGAGAGAGAGAAGTGAAGGAGAGAGAGAGAAGTGAAGGAGAGAGAGAGAAGTGAAGGAGAGAGAGAGAAGTGATGGAGAGAGAGAAGTGAAGGAGAGAGAGAAGTGAAGGAGAGACAGAAGTGAAGGAGAGAGAGAGAAGTGAAGGAGAGAGAGAGAAGTGAAGGAGAGAGAGAGAAGTGAAGGAGAGAGAGAAGTGAAGGAGAGAGAGAAGTGAAGGAGAGAGAGAGAAGTGAAGGAGAGAGAGAGAAGTGAAGGAGAGAGAGGAGTGAAGGAGAGAGAGCGAAGTGAAGGAGAGAGAGAAGTGAAGGAGAGAGAGAAGTGAAGGAGAGAGAGAAGGGAAGGAGAGAGAGAGAAGTGAAGGAGAGAGAGAGAAGTGAAGGAGAGAGAGAGAAGTGAAGGAGAGAGAGAGAAGTGATGGAGAGAGAGAGAAGTGAAGGAGAGAGATAAGTGAAGGAGAGAGAGAAGTGAAGGAAAGAGAGAAGTGAAGGAGAGAGGGAGAAGTGACAGAGAGAGAGAGAAGTGAAGGAGAGAGAGAAGTGAAGGAGAGAGAGAAGTGAAGGAGAGAGAGAGAAGTGAAGGAGAGAGAGAGAAGTGAAGGAGAGAGAGAGAAGTGAAGGAGAGAGAGAGAAGTGAAGTAGAGAGAGAAGTGAAGGAGAGAGAGAAGTGAAGGAGAGAGAGAGAAGTGAAGGAGAGAGAGAAGGAGAGAGAGAGAGAAGTGAAGGAGAGAGAGAAGTGAAGGTGAGAGAGAAGCGAAGGAGAGAGAGAAGTGAAGGAGAGAAAGTGAAGGAGAGAGAGAAGGAGAGAGAGAGAAGTGAAGGAGAGAGAGAAGTGAAGGAGAGAGAGAAGGAGAGAGAGAGAAGTGAAGGAGAGAGAGAGAAGTGAAGGAGAGAGAGAGAAGTGAAGGAGAGAGAGAGAAGTGAAGGAGAGAGAGAAGTGACGGAGAGAGAGAAATGAAGGAGAGAGATAAGTGAAGGTGAGAGAGAAGTGAAGGAGAGAGAGAAGTGAAGGAGAGAGAGAGAATGAAGGAGAGAGAGAAGTGAAGGAGAGAGAGAAGTGAAGGAGAGACAGAAGTGAAGGTGAGAGAGAAGTGAAGGAGAGAGAGAAGTGAAGGAGAGAGAGAAGTGAAGGAGAGAGAGAAGTGAAGGTGAGAGAGAAGTGAAGGAGAGAGAGAAGTGAAGGAGAGAGAGAGAAGTGAAGGAGAGAGAGAGAAGTGAAGGAGAGAGAGAAGTGAAGGAGAGAGAATGAAGTAGAGAGAGAAGTGAAGGAGAGAGAGAATTGAAGGAGAGGGAGAAGTGAAGGTGAGAGAGAAGTGAAGGAGAGAGAGAAGTGAAGGAGAGAGTGAGAAGTGAAGGAGAGAGAGAGAAGTGAAGGAGAGAGAGAGAAGTGAAGGAGAGAGAGAGAAGTGAAGGAGAGAGAGAAGTGAAGGAGAGAGAGAAGTGAAGGTGAGAGAGAAGTGAAGGAGAGAGAGAAGTGAAGGAGAGAGAGAGAAATGAAGGAGAGAGAGAAGTGAAGGAGAGAGAGAAGTGAAAGTGAGAGAGAAGTGAAGGAGAGAGAGAAGTGAAGGAGAGAGAGAAGTGAAGGAGAGAGAGAAGTGAAGGTGAGAGAGAAGTGAAGGAGAGAGAGAAGTGAAGGAGAGAGAGAGAAGTGAAGGAGAGAGAGAGAAGTGAAGGAGAGAGAGAAGTGAAGGAGAGAGAGAAGTGAAGGAGAGAGAGAGAAGTGAAGGAGAGAGAGAAGTGAAGGAGAGAGAGAAGGGAAGGAGAGAGAGAAGTGAAGGTGAGAGAGAAGTGAAGGTGAGAGAGAAGTGAAGGAGAGAGAGAAGTGAAGAAGAGAGAGAGAAGTGAAGGAGAGAAGTGAAGGAGAGAGAGAAGTGAAGGAGAGAGAGAAGTGAAGGAGAGAGAGAAGTGAAGGAGAGAGAGAAGTGAAGGAGAGAGAGAAGTGAAGGAGAGAGAGAAGGGAAGGAGAGAGAGAGAAGTGAAGGAGAGAGAGAGAAGTGAAGGAGAGAGAGAGAAGTGAAGAAGAGAGAGAGAAGTGAAGGAGAGAGAGAGAAGTGAAGGAGAGAGTGAAGTGAAGGAGAGAGAGAAGTGAAGGAGAGAGAGAGAAGTGAAGGAGAGAGAGAAGTGAAGGAGAGAGAGAGAAGTGACGGAGAGAGAGAGAAGTGAAGGAGAGAGAGAAGTGAAGGAGAGAGAGAGAAGTGAAGGAGAGAGAGAAGTGAAGGAGAGAGAGAGAAGTGAAGGAGAGAGAGAGAAGTGAAGGAGAGAGAGAAGTGAAGGAGAGAGAGAAGTGAAGGAGAGAGAGAGAAGTGAAGGAGAGAGAGAAGGAGAGAGAGAGAAGTGAAGGAGAGAGAGAAGTGAAGGTGAGAGAGAAGTGAAGGAGAGAGACAGAAGTGAAGGAGAGAGAGAAGTGAAGGAGAGAGAGAAGGAGAGAGAGAGAAGTGAAGGAGAGAGAGAAGTGAAGGAGAGAGAGAAGTGATGGAGAGAGAGAGAAGTGAAGGAGAGAGAGAAGTGAAGGAGAGAGAGAAGTGAAGGAGAGAGAGAGAAGTGAAGGAGAGAGAGAAGTGAAGGAGAGAGAGAGAAGTGACGGAGAGAGAGAGAAGTGAAGGAGAGAGAGAAGTGAAGGAGAGAGAGAGAAGTGAAGGAGAGAGAGAAGTGAAGGAGAGAGAGAGAAGTGAAGGAGAGAGAGAGAAGTGAAGGGGAGAGAGAGAAGTGAAGGAGAGAGAGAAAGAGAGAGAGAGAAGTGAAGGAGAGAGAGAAGTGAAGGTGAGAGAGAAGTGAAGGAGAGAGAGAGAAGTGAACCAAATCATTAAAAAATGCAAAGAAACCTACCTGGAACATTGGAACAAAATAACCGAAAGCCAAAGCAGATTAGAATGTTACCGGGCCCTAAAAAGAGAATATAAACTGGCAGACTACCTCACGACCATCAGAGACACAAAACAGAGACAGACCCTCACCAGGTACAGACTAAGCGACCACCAACTGGAAATTGAAAAAGGCAGATACAAGAAATCCTGGCAGCCTAGAGAGAATAGAATATGCGATCAATGTCTGGCTGGCGAGGTTGAAACAGAAATGCATTTCCTCCTAAAATGCGAAAAATTCAACACATCAAGAAACATATTATTCAACAAGCTAAGCCAAACAACCCCAGATTTCAAGGAATTGGATGATCTGTCAAAATTGAGATTAGTCCTAGGAGAAGGAGACAGACCATACCTTGGGGCTAAATATGTAACAACATGTCACAACCTGAGGACTGTTTAAAAGTAAGACTGTTTAAAATTAATATTGAACGTACCAAATGAAGTAGAAAGACTGTTTAAAATTAATATTGTTTAAAAGTAATATTGTATATACCCAACAAATGTCAAATCGATTGACACCTACAGAATGTTGGAAAACTGTACCTTTTTGCTATGTAAGCTTTGGCAATATGGTTCTCTGTAAACTTTCATGCCAATAAAGCATTTGAACTGAACTGAACTGAACTGAGAAATGAAGGAGAGAGAGAAGTGAAGGAGAGAGAGAAGGAGAGAGAGAGAAGTGAAGGAGAGAGAGAAGTGAAGGAGAGAGAGAAGGAGAGAGAGAAGTGAAGGTGAGAGAGAAGTGAAGGAGAGAGAGAGAAGTGAAGGAGAGAGAGAAGTGAAGGAGAGAGAGAAGTGAAGGAGAGAGAGAAGTGAAGGAGAGAGAGAAGTGAAGGAGGGAGAGAAGTGAAGGAGAGAGAGAGAATGAAGGAGAGAGAGAAGTGGAGAGAGAGAAGTGAAGGAGAGAGAGAAGTGAAGGTGAGAGAGAAGTGAAGGAGAGAGAGAAGTGAAGGAGAGAGAGAAGTGAAGGAGAGAGAGAAGTGAAGGTGAGAGAGAAGTGAAGGAGAGAGAGAAGTGAAGGAGAGAGAGAAGTGAAGGAGAGAGAGAAGTGAAGGAGAGAGAGAGAAGTGAAGGAGAGAGAGAAGTGAAGGAGAGAGAGAAGTGAAGGAGAGAGAGAGAAGTGAAGGAGAGAGAAGTGAAGGAGAGGGAGAAAAGTGAAGGAGAGAGAGAGAAGTGAAGGAGAGAGAGAGAAGTGAGGGAGAGAGAAGTGAAGGAGAGGGAGAAATGTGAAGGAGAGAGAGAGAAGTGAAGGAGAGAGAGAGAAGTGAAGGAGAGAGGGAGAAGTGAAGGAGAGAGAGAGAAGTGAAGTAGAGAGAGAAGTGAAGGAGAGAGAGAAGTGAAGGAAAGAGAGAAGTGAAGGAGAGAGAGAAGTGAAGGAGAGAGAGAAGTGAAGGAAAGAGAGAAGTGAAGGAGAGAGAGAAGTGAAGGAGAGAGAGAGAAGTGAAGGAGAGAGAGAGAAGTGAAGGAGAGAGAGAGAAGTGAAGGAGAGAGAGAGAAGTGAAGGAGAGAGAGAAGTGAAGGAAAGAAGAGGCGTCCGGCAGGGCTGCAATTTGAGCCCGACCCTGTTCAACATATACATAAATGAATTAGCAGACATGCTGGAGCAAAGCGAGTCACCAGGTCTCCGTCTCCTGGATGGAGAAGTGAAATCCCTGTTCTATGCGGACGACCTGGTTCTGCTGTCTCCCACAGAACAGGGATTACAGCAACAACTAGACCTACTCGACAAATACTGCCAAAATTGGGCTCGAACAGTAAATCTAAAGAAAACCAACATCATGATTTTTCAAAAAAGGCCCAGATGTCAGGAAAACAAATACCAGTTTACCCTCAGTGATACCACTATAGGACACACTATGAGCTACACCTAACTTGGTCTCACTATTCCAGCATCAGGGAGCTTCAGCATAGCAGTGAATGCACTAAAAGAAAAAGCCCGAAGAGCCCTATATGCAATGAAAAGAAAATTCTACAACATCCAAATCCCAATCAAAATCTGGCTCAAAATATTTGACAGCATAATCCTGCCCATTGCACTGTACGGTAGTGAAGTATGGGGCCCGCTAAATCATCAAAGCTACACTAAATGGGAAAAACACACAATAGAAGCCCTACATGCAGAATTCTGCCGAAGCATCCTTCGCACCCAAAGAAAAACGCCAACAAATGCATGCAGAGCCGAACTAGGCAGATACCCACTGATAATAAACATCCAAAAACGAGCACTAAACTTCCTAAATCACCTCAAATCTAGCTCCCCAGACACCCTTCATTTCAAAGCCTTTCAGACCCAAGAGCTAAACCCAGAAAAGAGTCCCCTGAGTCAGCTGCTACTGAAACTAAGTACTCAGCCGGACCCTGACCAGCCCCAGACCAACACAGCTGTCCAAACACCAATCCGAGTGAACCAAATCATTAAAAAATGCAAAGAAACCTACCTGGAACATTGGAACAAAATAACCGAAAGCCAAAGCAGATTAGAATGTTACCGGGCCCTAAAAAGAGAATATAAACTGGCAGACTACCTCACGACCATCAGAGACACAAAACAGAGACAGACCCTCACCAGGTACAGACTAAGCGACCACCAACTGGAAATTGAAAAAGGCAGATACAAGAAATCCTGGCAGCCTAGAGAGAATAGAATATGCGATCAATGTCTGGCCGGCGAGGTTGAAACAGAGATGCATTTCCTCCTAAAATGCGAAAAATTCAACACATCAAGAAACATATTATTCAACAAGCTAAGCCAAACAACCCCAGATTTCAAGGAATTGGATGACCTGTCAAAATTCAGATTAGTCCTAGGAGAAGGAGACAGACCATACCTTGGGTCCAAATATGTAACAACATGTCACAACCTGAGGACTGTTTAAAATTAAGACTGTTTAAAATTAATATTGAACGTACCAAATGAAGTACAAAGACTGTTTAAAATTAATATTGTTTAAAAGCAATATTGTATGTACCCAACAAATGTCAAATCGATTGACACCTACAGAATGTTGGAAAACTGTACCTTTTTGCTATGTAAGCTTTGGCAATATGGTTCTCTGTAAACTTTCATGCCAATAAAGCATTTGAATTTGAATTGGAATTGGAATTGGAGAAGTGAAGGAGAGAGAGAGAAGTGAAGGAGAGAGAGAAGTGAAGGAGAGAGAGGAGTGAAGGAGAGAGAGAGAAGTGAAGGAGAGAGAGAGAAGTGAAGGAGAGAGAGAAGTGAAGGAGAGAGAGAAGTGACGGAGAGAGAGAAGTGACGGAGAGAGAGAGAAGTGAAGGAGAGAGAGAGAAGTGAAGGAGAGAGAGAAGTGAAGGAGAGAGAGAAGTGAAGGAGAGAGAGAAGTGAAGGAAAGAGAGAAGTGAAGGAGAGAGAGAAGTGAAGGAGAGAGAGAGAAGTGAAGGAGAGAGAGAAGTGAAGGAGAGAGAGAGAGAAGGAGAGAGAGAGAAGTGAAGGAGAGAGAGAGAAGTGAAGGAGAGAGAGAGAAGTGAAGGAGAGAGAGAGAAGTGAAGGAGAGAGAGAGAAGTGAAGGAGAGAGAGAGAAGTGAAGGAGAGAGAGAAGTGAAGGAGAGAGAGAGAAGGAGAGAGAGAGAAGTGAAGGAGAGAGAGAAGTGAAGGAGAGAGAGAGAGAGAAGGAGAGAGAGAGAAGTGAAGGAGAGAGAGAGAGAGAAAGAGAGAGAGAAGGAGAGAGAGAGAAGTGAAGGAGAGAGAGAAGTGAAGGAGAGAGAGAGAGAGAAGGAGAGAGAGAGAAGTGAAGGAGAGAGAGAAGTGAAGGAGAGAGAGAAGTGTAGGAGAGAGAGAAGTGAAGGTGAGAGAGAAGTGAAGGAGAGAGAGAAGTGAAGGAGAGAGAGAGAAGTGAAGGAGAGAGAGAGAAGTGAAGGAGAGAGAGAAGTGAAGGAGAGAGAGAAGTGAAGGAGAGAGAGAAGTGAAGGTGAGAGAGAAGTGAAGGAGAGAGAGAAGTGAAGGAGAGAGAGAGAAGTGAAGGAGAGAGAGAGAAGTGAAGGAGAGAGAGAAGTGAAGGAGAGAGAGAAGTGAAGGAGAGAGAGAAGTGAAGGAGAGAGAGAGAAGTGAAGGCGAGAGAGAGAAGTGAAGGAGAGAGAGAGAAGTGAAGGAGAGAGAGAGAGAGAAGTAGAGAGAGAGAAGTGAAGGAGAGAGAGAGAGAGAATGAGAGAGAGAGAAGGAGAGAGAGAGAAGTGAAGGAGAGAGAGAAGTGAAGGAGAGAGAGAAGTGAAGGAGAGAGAGAGAGAGAAGGAGAGAGAGAGAAGTGAAGGAGAGAGAGAAGTGAAGGAGAGAGAGAGAAGTGAAGGAGAGAGAGAGAAGTGAAAGAGAGAGAGAAGTGAAGGAGAGAGAGAGAAGGAGAGAGAGAGAAGTGAAGGAGAGAGAGAAGTGAAGGAGAGAGAGAAGTGAAGGAGAGAGAGAGAAGTGAAGGAGAGAGAGAGAAGTGAAGGAGAGAGAGAGAAGTGAAGGAGAGAGAGAAGCTAAGGAGAGAGGGAAGTGAAGGAGAGAGAGAAGTGAAGGAGAGAGAGAGAGAAGTGAAGGAGAGAGAGAGAAGTGAAGGAGTGAGAGAGAAGTGAAGGAGAGAGAGAAGTGAAGGAGAGAGAGAGAAGTGAAGGAGAGAGAGAGAAGTGAAGGAGAGAGAGAGAGAAATCAAGTCAAATCAACTTTTATTGTCAATGTTAGTGCACTAGTGCAGTACAACGAAATGTAGGCTTGCGGCTCCCGAGAGTGTACATTTAGCTTAAGACATCTGAACATTCAACATTCATTTGGCTTGTAATACATTAACATAAACATAACCATAATAAAGTGCATTGGCAGATGTGCAGGCTTTCGAGTTTATTTGTGGAGTTCAGTAGGATGACAGCCCTGGGAAAAAAGCTGTTCCTAAATCTGGTCATTCGGGTGCGAATGCATCTGTAGCGTCTCCCAGATGGCAGGAGGGCGAACAGACTGTGGCTGGGGTGGGTAGGGTCTTTGATGATGGACCGTGACCTCCGTAAACAGCGTTTCTGGTATATGTGCTCTATGGTCAGTAGCCGGGTGCCGGTAATGTGTTGGGCAGTTTTGACTACCCGCTGCAGGGCTTTCCGGTCATAGTAGCTGCAGCTGCCATACCATACTGTGATACAGTTTGTCAGGATGCTCTCTATTGTGCAGCGGTAAAAGTTAGAGAGGATCAGGGGTGACAGGTTACATCCCTTCAGCCTCCTTAGGAAATATAGGCGCTGCTGGGCCTTCTTCACCAGAGAGGAGGTATTGAGGGACCAGGAGAGGTCTTCCGTGATGTGGACTCCGAGGAATTTAAAGCTGTCCACCCTTTCCACCACAGCCCCATTGATGTGGATGGGGTGTGACTTCCGCCTTTAGACTTCCTGAAGTCCACAATGATTTCTTTGGTTTTCTTGATGTTAAGGGCCAGGTTGTTATCAGCGCACCACTTCATGAGATGCTGGACCTCCTCCCTGTAGGCTGACTCATCGTTGTTGGTGATCTGGCCTACTACCGTGGTATCATCCGCAAACTTGATGATGGTGTTGGAACCATGAACAGCCACACAGTCGTGGGTGAAGAGGGAGTGAGAAAAGTGAAGGAGAGAGAAGTGGAGGAGGAGAGAGAGCAGTGGAGGAGGAGAGAGAGAGAAGTGAAGGAGAGAGAGAAGTGGAGGAGGAGAGAGAGACGGGGAGGAGGAGAGAGAAGTGGAGGAGAGAGAGAAGTAGAGGAGAGCGAGTAGTGGAGGAGGAGAGAGAAGTGAAGGAGAGAGAGAGAAGTGAAGGAGAGAGAGAGAAGTGAAGGAGAGAGAGAAGTGGAGGAGGAGAGAGAAGTGGAGGAGAGAGAGAGAGAAGTGGAGGAGGAGAGCGAGAAGTGGATGATGAGCGAGAGAAGTGAAGGAGAGTGAGAGAAGTGAAGGAGAGAGAAGTGGAGGAGGAGAGAGAAGTGGACGAGAGAGAGAAGTAAAGGAGGAGAGAGAGAAGTGGAGGAGGAGAGAGAGAAGAGAAATAGAGAGAGAGATAGAAGTGAAGGAGAGAGGGAAAGATGTGGAGGAGAGAGAGAAGTGGAGGAGGAGACAGAGGAAAGTGGAGGAGGAGAGAAGTGAAGGAGGAGAGAGAGAATCGAAGGAGGAGAGAGAATGAAAGGAGGAGATAGAGAAGTGGAGGAGGAGAGAGAAGAGAGGAGAGAGAGAAGTGAAGGACAGAGTGAAGTGAAGGAGGAGAGAGGGAAGTGGAGGAGGAGGGAGAGAAGTGGAGGAGGAGGGAGAGAAGTGGAGGAGGAGGGAGAGAAGTGGAGGAGGAGGGAGAGAAGTGGAGGAGGAGGGACAAGTAGAGGAGGAGAGAGAAGTGGAGGAGGAGAGAGAGAAGTGGAGGAGGAGAGAGAGAGAAGTGGAGGAGGAGAGAGAGAGAAGTGGAGGAGGAGAGAGAAGGAACACTGCAGAGACCACCACCACACCAACCAGGACCAGAGAGGATCCCCACGCACACGCCATCAGAGCACAACACCAATGTCCGACCTGCACCACTCCTGCCCCACAGGGGAGCAGGACCACCCCAGCCCAGCAGAGGGCGATGTGCTCAGGATGTAAGCAATACTACAGGCAGAGACAATCCATTGAGAGACATAAAGGTAGATGCCCAGCATCATCTGCTCCTGCCTTATGGATCAGGAAGCATAATGACTAGGCCTTTTCATAACTGAAAAAAAAGGGGTATGGTTGTTAGAAAGAGTTGCAGCTATATATTCTCAGCATTTATAGACACTTGAAATGTTCTTTTTTCCTCATTGAACACGACAAACACACACACACCTATCACAGTAAAAGATCAATCTTACCATGAAATCCTTGTGCATCTCAACCTGGAATATCCAAGGCCTACGCTCTTCTGTGCTTGGCCTGAAGAGCAGGACCCCAGAGTTCCTAGATGAAATCAAAGATCTGGACATTATCTTTTTGCAAGAAACCTGGTGTAAAGGAGAAGGGCCCACTGGTTGTCCCCCTGGGTACACAGAGCTGGTGGTCCCCTCCAATAAACTGCCAGGAGTAACCCAGGGCAGAGATTCTGGAGGCATACTGATTTGGTTTAAAGCAGAGCTTAGGAATTACATTGAAATTATAAAAAAAGGGCAAAAACCACTTATTGCTCAAGATTAAGAAAGACATAATTTCTAGCATGCAAAATGTTTTCATTTGCGCAATCTATATCCCCCCTATAGAATCCCCGTACTTCAAAGTGGATACCTTCTCCAACATTGAGAGGGAGATTAACCATTTCCAGGCCCAGGGGAACGTATTGATCTGTGGTGACCTCAACTCAAGAACTGGTGAAGAACCAGACTCTATCAGTACTCAGGGGAATAATTACATATTTGGGAATAACCATTTTGATCTCCCTTTTCATTCACACAAGAATAACTACGACAAACAGACAAATGCAAACGGAAAACAGATCCTGCAGCTCTGTCGAAGCCTGGGTCTGTACATTGCCAATGGTAGGTTCAGAGGAGACTCCCTAGGAAGATTGACCTATTCTTCGCGTCTTGGCATCAGCACCGTAGACTATATGATTACAGATCTGGACCCATCCTCTTTCAGAGCATTCACAGTCAAACCACTAACACCACTGTCAGATCACAGCCAAATTACTGCGTATCTTAAAAGAACAGAAACAACTAACACAGAAACACAGCCCAGTAAGCTGTACAACATTAAAAAATCCTACAGATGGGCCCAAAACAGCACGGAAAAATACCAGAAAGCAATTAGCAGTCAATCAACTCAATCTCTCTTGGACACCTTTCTGGAAAACACATACACTCACAATAAAGAAGGCGTAAACCTGGCAGTGAATAACCTAAATAATATTTTTGATAATTTGGCATCAATGTCGAACTTGAAATCTCGCAAGAGTAAACCCAAAACCCAAAACCATGAAAAATGGTTTGATTCAGACTGTCATGACATGAGGAAAAAACTCAGAAAAATATCAAACCAAAAACACAGACAACCAGAAAACAAGGAATTACGCCTTACTTATGGTCAGGCACTAACACAATACAAAAACACACTCAGAACCAAGAAAGAACAGTATATTAAGAATAAACTCAGCTCCATTGAGGAATCTATTGATTCTAATTGTTTCTGGGACAACTGGAATACATTACACAAAAAGCAACATGACAAATTGCCCATTCAAAATGGGGACACATGGGAAAACCATTTTGAAAAATTATACCAGAAAAACACACTACGCCCAGAGCAAGATGAAATATGTAAAGAATTGGAAAAGCTCGAACTGGCCATAAAAGATTACCAAAACCCGTTAGACTCCCCAATAACTGAAAAAGAGCTATTTGAAAAATTCAAGGACCTGCGACCAAGAAAAGCTTGTGGTGCAGATAGCATCCTAAACGAGATGATTAAGCACACTGACGATAAAATGAAATTGGCTATCCTAAAACACTTCAACTTGGTTCTGAGTGTCGGTTACTTCCCTGATATCTGGAACAAAGGACTCATAACGCCCATATACAAAAGTGGAGACAAAGTTGACCCAAATAACTATCTGTGTGAACAGTAACCTGGGGAAGGTATTCTGTAGTATCATAAACCAAAGACTTATAAACTTCCTTGAGGAGCACAATGTCTTGAGTAAAAGCCAAATTGGATTCTTACCAAATTATAGAACATCGGATCATATTTTCACCCTACACACCCTAATTGACAAACATGTTCACTAAAACAAAAGCAAAATTTTTGCCTGCTTTATAGATTTCCAGAAGGCTTTTGATTCTATTTGGCACGACGGTCTATTCTTAAAACTTATTGAAAGTGGTGTAGGGGGAAAAACATATGATGTAATTAAATCAATGTATACAAACAATAAATGTGCAGTTAAAATTGGAGACAGACAAACAAAATATTTCTCACAGGGGCGTGGCGTGGCACAGGGCTCGCCTATCTCACCGACACTCTTTAATATTTACATAAATGTATTGGCAAAACTACTTGAACAATCTACAGCACCTGGCCTCGCCCTATATGACTCCAAGGTTAAATTCCTCCTCTATGCAGATGACCTGGTTCTGCTCTCACCAACTGAGGAGGGTCTACAGCAGAACCTGGATCTGCTGGAGTCATTCTGTCAGACCTGGGCCCTGACAATAAACCCCCAAAAAACCAAAGTTCTTGTGTTCCAGCAAAGATCCAGACATCAGGGACCCAGAATAAACTTCACACTAGGAGCAATTAAAATTGAACAAACTACAAATTACACATACTTAGGCTTAAAAATCAGTTCTACGGGAAATTTTCAATTGGCTGTGAATGAACTGAAAGCAAAAAGGGCTTTCTATGCCATTAAAAAGTCAATCCAAATAGAAATTCCAATTGGCATTTGGCTCAAAATTTTTAAATCAGTAATTGAACCAATTGCACTCTATGGCAGTGAGGTGTGGGGTCCACTAAAACAACAAGAATTTGCAAAATGGGACAAACACCCAATTGAGGTCCTACATGCAGAATTCTGTAAAAGTATCCTCCGGACTCAGAGGAAAACCACAAACAATGCATGCAGGGCAGAACTAGGCCAATATCCACTACTAATTAATATCCAAAAAAGAGCCATCAAATTTTGGAAACACCTAAAAATGAGCAACCCCCACTGCTATCATTACGAAGCCCTGAAATGCCAAGAGATGATCATAGAGAAGAGTCCCCTCAGTCAACTGGTCCTGGGACTCAGTGAAGTAACTACTAACACTACTAATAATCATCAGCCCCAGGACAGTGACATCATAGCACAGAGAATTCGACCCAACACAATTATCACTAAACAAAAGGAAAAATACTTGACATATTGGACAGAAATGACAAAAACCCAAAACAAACTCGATTGCTATTTGGCCCTAAACAAACAATACACCATGGCTGAATACCTGACCATTGTAAAAGATGGCAAACTGAGAAAAATCTTGACAATGTACAGACTTAGTGAGCATAGCCTGGCCATCGAAAAAGGCAGACACAGGCAGACCTGGCTGCCCAGAGAGGACAGGATTTGCTCTCACTGCAGTCAGGGAGTGGTGGAGCCAGAGATGCATTTCCTCAAAACTTGTGGAAACTATCAGGACATAAGGGGGTATTTCTACCCAAAATTCATAAAAATATGCCCTGAATTCAAAAATTTGAATGACCACCAAAAAGGGTGTTAAGTGGAGGAGGAGAGAGATGTGGTGGAGGAGAGAGAAGTGGAGGAGGAGAGAGATGTGGAGGAGGAGAGAGAGAGAAGTGGAGTAGGAGAGAGAGAAGAGGAGGGGGAGAAAGAGATGTGGAGGAGAGAGAGAACTGAAGGAGGAGCGAGAGAAGTGAAGGACAGAGAGAATGGGAGGAGAGAGAGAGAAGTGAAGAGAGAGAGCGAAGTGAAGGAGAGAGAGAAGTGAAGGAGGAGAGAGAGAAGTGAAGGAGAGAGAGAAGTGGAGGAGAGAGAGAGAAGTGAAGAAGAGAGAGAGCGAAGTGAAGGAGAGAGAGAAGTGAAGGAGGAGAGAGAGAAGTGGAGGAGGAGAGCAAGAAGTGGAGGAGGAGAGAGAAGAGGAGGAGAAAGAGATGTGGAGGAGAGAGAGAGAAGTGAAGGAGGAGGGAGAGAAGTGGAGGAGGAGAGAGATGTGAAGGAGAGAGAGAAGTAAAGGAGGAGAGAGAAGTGAAGGAGAAAGAGAGAAGTGGAAGCGGAGAGAGAGAAGTGGAGGAGGAGAGAGAGAAGTGGAGGAGAGAGAGAGAAGTGGAGGAGAGAGAGAGAAGTGGAGGAGAGAGAGAGAAGGAGAGAAGAAAGTGAAGGAGAGAGAGAGAAGTGGAGGAGGAGAGAGAGAAGTGGAGGAGAGAGAGAGAAGTGGAGGAGAGAGAGAGAAGGAGAGAGGAAAGTGAAGGAGAGAGAGAGAAGGAGAGAGGAAAGTGAAGGAGAGAGAGAGAAGGAGAGAGGAAAGTGAAGGAGAGAGAGAGAAGTGGAGGAGGAGAGAGAGAAGTGGAGGAGAGAGAGAGAAGTGGAGGAGAGAGAGAGAAGGAGAGAGGAAAGTGAAGGAGAGAGAGAGAAGTGGAGGAGGAGAGAGAGAAGTGGAGGGGAGGAAAGTGGAGGAGGAGAGAGAGAAGTGGAGAGAGAGAAGTGAAGGAGAGAGAGAGGAGCGAGAGAAGTGGAGGAGAGAGAGAGAAGGAGAGAGAGAAGTGGAGGAGAGAGAGAGAAATGGAGGAGAGAGCAAGATAAGTGGAGGAGGAGATAAATGACGGAGGAGAGAGAGAGATGTGAAGGTGAGAGAGAAGTTGCGGAGGAGAGAATTGAAGGAGAGAGAGGAGAGAGGGAAGTGAAGGAGGGGAGAGAGAAGTGAAGCAGAGAGAGAGAAGTGGAGGAGGAGAGAGAGAAGTGGAGGAGGAGAGCAAGAAGTGGCGGACGAGAGAAATGACGGAGGAGAGAGAGAGATGTGAAGGTGAGAGAGAGCAGTGGAGGAGGAGAGAGAGAACTGGAGGAAGAGAGAGAGAGAAGTGAAGGAGAGAGAGAAGTGGTGGAGGAGTGTGAGGCATAAGTGAAGAGGGGGAGGGCAAACGTGAAGTGAAGGAGGAGAGACAGCGAGTAGTGAAAAAGGATTAAGATAGAAGTAAAGGAGAGGAGAGAAATTAAAATGAAGGAAAGACAGAAAATGACAGATGGAATTGAAAAAGCTGAGAAAGTGAGAGAACTGGTGTAGGCGAAAGGTAGAAGTGAAGTACATAAAATTGAAAGGGGTGCTTGAGAGGGTGGCAGACACGCAGGTAAGTGAAGGAGACAGACTGATATAGAAGTGAAGGCAGTGGAAGTGATATGGTTCACTGACACCAAGAAGTTAAAATTAGATTGGAAGTTGGACATGTTTAGTCATTAGTCTGCCTGACTCAAAACTGATTTAATCATTCACGAGCCACTCACTGCTTGTGGCAAATGAATCCAGCCCAGTGCTCCAAGCGGTTGGAGGCCTTTGCTCTATCTGCGTAACGATGACTGGTTTCTGGTCTTCAGATTTTGCTATTTCACATATGAGGATCAGCTTTTACACAAAGTGCACTGTACCAGTGTACAAGTTACAGGTCTACTTTTAAAATATCCTTTTCTTCTTCTGCACCGCCACCCCCCCCCCCCCAACCCCCCACTCGACATGACACCCTTGGGGCCAGTTTCTTCCTTTCACTCCTGAAGCTAATATTTTCTGCAGAGGGTGCAGTTCTTTGGATGCCAGGAACCCTCACCCCAAGTGACGATTCTTCAGGTATGAATCTTGAGATTGATGGCAAGATGTTGAACCTTGGGGCATCACAGCCAATCACAATGCTGTACTCACCCAGTGTTGCACATGCCCACACTCCAGTTGATGTCAGTGGATAGCACACTGGAGCAGGAATACTGGCTGATCTTCCTTCCCTAGCCCAGGGCACTGAAGTCAATTATACTGTGCCTGTTACCACTCAGATAAGATCACTTAACTCTGCACAGGTGGGTGATTGAAACTGAGACATCCCAAAGTGTTTCGCAGCTGATGAGTTATTTTTGAAGTGTGGTCACTGTTGTTTCGTAGGTGAGCAGAAATGAGATAAATGCCTAATTAATCTGTTTTCAGTAGTCTTGGTTGTGGAATCAGCTCCCCTGTTCTTCTCTTTGTATAGTGCCGTAGGATCTTCTTTCATCCAACTGAGCCATCAGACAGGGCCTCATCTGAAAGACAGCACCTTCCGACAGTGCAGCACTCCCTCAGTACCGCACTGGAGTGTCAGCCTAGATTATGGTCTCACGTCTCTGGAGTGGGACATGACCCCACGACCTGCTGACTCAGAAGTGAGAGTGTAACCACTGAACCAAGGCTGACAGTTAAATGTCTTAATAGTTCTGCTCAGGGTGACGTTAGCAGGGCCCTGAGGGCAAGGTGCCAAACTGCCCTATCGGTTTCACGTGCTGTGTGGCGCATGGAGAAAAAGGCCAAGAAGTAAATATATTTCAGGGAAAAAAAGGAGGGAGTGCCCTGAAAGTGAATGAATAACTGCTTTTATAATGTAAGGATCTTTGAGGGTCAAATGGTGGATCACAACATTACTTATACTAAATTTACCAAAGGACAAATGCATAACGGGAAAATCAGAGCGAGTTCATCCTTTCAGCTCTGGTTAGTGCTAAAGTGAATTTGGACAACTGGAAAAATTCATAAACTCATCTCGGTTTATAGCATAAAATAATGGAATCTTGAATCTCACCTAATGTTATTTTTACATCATTGCTTGATTTGTAAAAAGAGCTGCTCTCTCGATGTAACATTGAGTTTGACTTTCATTTAGAGTGTGCTTATATTATTTATGCTTTGGTGCAATATTCAATAAAGTCTTTAAGAAACCCAGTTCAGAAATCTGCTTGCTCCACCAGTGAGGGGAGCTGGTGCTTTAGGGGGATTGATGAGATATGCGTTAGAGGATCTGAGGGAGAGAGTGTATAATTAGTTATACTACTACTAAATTCCTGCCTGTCAGCTCAGCAGCAACAATTAATTCACTCCACTGTTGTCGGTTCTCAACTAGCCGGGCCTCTTCAGTCATCTGTATCTCTTTCTGTGACAAGTCTCTTGACATTGTCTATCCAGCGCTTCTTTGGTCTTCCTCGGCACCTAGTTCCATGTACTTCTCTGTGCAGGGCCATGAAAGGTGTTCCAGCCGTTTCCAAACCACCGCAGTTGCTTTTCTTGGATCTCCTGTATCAGTGTCGTTTCTTGTCCAAGCCTTGCTCATATTACATCATTCTTCGCATCCCGGTTACTCCCAGTATTCTTCTCAGCCAACTCATCTCTTCCGTGAATATCTATTCCTCAAAAACTTTTCTCATGTTCCAACACTCCGATCTGTATAATGATATGGGGATAACCAATCGCTTCATAAACTCTTACCTTTGTTTTTACCAAACTATCTTTAGCCTTCCGTATTCTGATTAATCTTCCAAATGCAGCAGAAGGCAGTCCAATCCTTCTTTTGATTAATTAATTATACAGACAAATGAAATATCACTCACCTCCCAACAATTTCAATCAAGTACACATTCTTTAAAACAAATATATTCTCATTCCTTATTCTACCTTGGTCTCTCCCTATTCACTTCTTTCCCCATCCTGGTGTCCACTTTGTCACCTCCCCCACCCCTCATGTTATATTGGTAATCTACAGAGCCTCCGTCAATGCCGCGCTGTACCTGGCCACCAGGGGGCCGTGGAGAGCAGCTCCTCGGGTTTCACCTCCCGGCCCACGAGAAAGTGCCTGGTCTCCACCCGGACCTTCCCCAGAGCAGCCCAGTGGAGATGGGAAATCGCAGTGCGGTAGGCAGGGGTGGGGGGAGATTATGCGTGAATGAACCCTTGTCCTGGCACTTGTTGGCTGAGCTAGTTGAAGCTGTGACGCACTCTACTGCCACACCATCCTTCGTTGGAGGTGTATTTAATTCTGGGCATAAAACAGTCATTTTATTGCTGATTGCTGGCTATGCTCTCCCATTGTTTTTATTAGCTATCAGGACTAGTTTTAGTGGTGTCTGAGAACTGTGCTAGAATATCAATTAGAACATAGAATACAGCAATCGAATGATGTGGACTGTTTAGATGCAACTCAGCTGAAATTATTTTGACTTATTTCATGCCAGGAACATTAGTATCTGAGATGGAACCACCCAATAATGCAGGTTGCTATTTTCAGTCCAAACAGAACCAATGATGGTATTAAAAAGACATAAAGGCGCATTGAGGAAAGAAAGCAAACGGCTTTGTCTTAAATTGGCCAGTTGAGTTCATTGACCGTGGTTTCTTGCCAGTGGATGTACAATCTCACAGGGATAGCAAGCTCACATCTCACTGCAGAACTGCCAGTTTATATATCCAGACTGGCAATGAGCACACCTCCTATTGGCAGGGCATTGTGCCATCTAAAATAGGAAGCTTCAAGTTCAAAAAAAAATTAGTGAAGCAATCAGTTGAACACAAAAAGGAGCCATGTTGTCTATTTTAATATTTTTGTTTTAATTGCTCTGGTTTCTGTTGATAGAGCCATATTTCTTATTTCTGGTTGAGGGATAAAGAGGCAGTAACCCCTGATGGAAATGTACAAGGGTATGGGCATTGGGGCAGACAGGATCAAGTGTATGACATCAGAGGCAGACAGGATCAAGTGTATGATATCAGAGGCAGACAGGATCACATGTATGACATCAGAGGCAGACAGGATCAGGCAACAGTTGAATAGTAATTACTGTTTAGTACACATATGGTGAGGTACCATATTTACCCCTATATAAGGGGGGGAGGAGAAAACAGGCAGCAAAGCATTGGCTTGATGTGCCTTCCGGGTGACATCGATGAGAGCAAAGATGGTACAGTTTCAGAATATCACCCAATCCCATGGGAGTGTTGCAGCCTTGAATACACCCTCAGCCATCGTAAATGGTACTGTCTAATATATTGAATAGCACAAAATATAGTTACAGCATGAGGTAGAGGGATTTATTTTTTAAAAACTTAGGAATCACCACACAGCAGGCTAGATTGTTCACGTGTTGACTATGGGCAGAAGAATAAGGTGCCCGAGAGTTTAGCTGATGAGCTATACAGTCAACCGAAAGTTCCTGGTTCGATCCCTGCCCTGTGTTAAGTGAGTTGATTTGAGTCAGGGGGCAATAAAGTGCTTCAATTGGCCTTAGCACCCCTGGATTGTGGAATGGAAAATTGGCCAATGTTCCTGCTCCTGGTTGGTATCCAGTGACCTCGATTGGAAATGGGTGTGTGAGCATCATATTCAGAATGATGGCTCCTAACACACCTGATGAGGCTCACAAATAGAGAGTAGGCATTTGGCAGCAGTGTGGAAGGATGTCCAGTGCTTGTTAAATCAAATGACACCAAGGGTTTAATGCATGGGGGATAGGGGGAGGAAAGGGAAGAAAATTGGAGTGCAGAGATAAAAAGTGATAGTAATAGCAGCAGTTGACAGGAGGCTCGTTTTTTTGCGAATAATTTTTTAAAAATTTGTTTATGGGATGTGGGCGTCGCTGGCACTGTCAGCATTTATTGCCCATCTCTAATTGCCCTTGAGAAGGTGGTGGTGAGCCGTCTTCTTGAACCAATGCAGTCCGTGTGGTGAAGGTACTCCCACAGTGCTGTTAGGGAGGGAGTTCCAGGATTTTGACCCAGTGAGAATGAAGGATCTATAGTCTGCTTTACTCAAACATAATATGCTTGTAAAATGGAGTCAAACATGTAACATAATTAATGTTTGATGCACTTTACCCCCTAAATGCAAAGTATACTGAAAACACAATGCAATCTAATATTCAGTACGAATTCTTGATAAGAGAATGTTGTGGGTGATGGATCATTTTCTTAAAACACTTTAGTTGTACCTACATTCAGTTATTGACAGTGTATTAATCAATTATTCACACATCAGGTAATTGTAGTGTCTTGATCAGATGAACACAACTCATTTAATCAGCAAGGGATTTGGATAACACCATGCTTTTAGATTGGACATTAACTCTTTGAGAATTGGATTTTGTTTCTTTTTTTCCCATATTGTTTTGCTCTTGAGCAATTATCTGTGGAGATTGTTTTCCTCTTCTAACTAGTGATGAATAGCGTAGCATTGGGATTCTATACTGAACATACCACACCTTGCAGTGCTCTGTTGAGATTCCGTAACTACCTAGCTCAATTATTTTGGTAAGACTGTGTGACAAATCTGTGACCTTTGAACACCAGAACCGAGGGTCAAGCCAGACCAGATAGAAGTGCATCTCACTGATGGTTGCTAAGGGTTTCTCGCAGAGTAGAGCTGTCTCTATTCAGTTCTAACACGACAGCAAACTGCAATACAAAGTTGACTCAGTCTTGGCACTAATCAGTAGTAATTTGCTAATCTTGATGAGGGAAGTGAAAATGTCATATATACTGCAGAAAGGGATGTTTTTCTAACATTCTATATGTATTTGTGTGTATATATAATATTTATGTGTGTATATAATATGTGTGTACACAATATACGTGTATACAATATACACATATACAAACCTTCAGCTGCCTAGACCCTAAGCTCTGGAATTCCCTCCTTAAACCTCTCCGCCTCTCTACCTCTCTTTCCTCCTTTCAGACACTCCTTAAAACCTACGTCTTTGACCAAGCTTTTGGTCACCTGCTCTAATTTCTCCTTATGTGGCTCGGTGTCAAATTTTGTTTTATAACACTCCTGTGAAGCGCCTTGGGACGTTTCACTGCGTTAAAGGTGCTATATAAATAGAAGTTGTTGTTGTATGCATTGTATGTGTATGTATATGTATATGTGTATATATATATATATATACACTGCACCTGACTTGGGAGGATTAAGCAAGCAATTCTTTACTTCTATTCATATATGCTGAATATTTGATTTTGTTATTCAGTGCTGTCATAATCCTCAGGTTGGTAATATCTATAGGTATCATTCTCCCTTTGTACTCGGGCTCTTGTTTGGACAGGCTGTTGACGGCAGCCTGTGTGCACAATGTCTACCTTTGGCCTTGACAGCACCACACACAACTCGCAAGCTGGTATAAATGTTTCTATTTCTCCAGCCTGCAGCTTGGACGTGGTTGCAAGCTGTCAGCATCACGACAGTATGAGGTGTTGGCAAAATTTTCCACCACCCCAACAAACCAGCAAGGGTCCTCCATTCAATGCATCAATTATTAATATTTTTAAGCACAATTCCATCAGGGGTCAGTCAGCAGCTGCTGTTCCTTAGTTCATTTTGTGGCAGCTATTTGCATTATGAGCTTGCAAACTAAATGCGGATGACACCTCTTTCTTTGCACGATAGGATTGCCAAGCATAGAAACATAGAAACATAGAAGATAGGAGCAGGAGTAGGCCATTTGGCCTCTCGAGCCTGCTCCGCCATTTAATGAGATCATGGCTGATCATTCAAATTCAGTACCCTGTCCCTGCTTTCTCCCCATATCCCTTGACCCCTTTAGCCTTAAGAAATATATCTAACTCCTTCTTGAATATATTTAATGAATTGGCCTCAACTGCCTTCTGTGGTAGAAAATTCCACAGGTTCACCACTCTCTGGGTGAAGAAATTCCTCCTCATCTCTGTCCTAAATGGCTTACCCCTTATCTTTAGACTGTGACCCCTGGTTCTGGACTCCCCCGCCATCGGGAACATCCTTCCTGCATCTAGTCTGTCTAGTCCTGTTAGAATTTTATAAGTTAAAATGAGATCCCCTCTCATTCTTCTAAACTCCAGCAAATATAAGCCCAATCAACCCAATCTCTTCTCATATGTCATTCCTGCCATTCCAGGTATCAGTCTGGCGAATCTTCACTGCACTCCCTTGATGGCAAGAACATCTTTCCTCAGATAAGGCAACCAAAACTGCACACAATACTCAAGGTGTGGTCTCACCAAGGCCTTGTACAACTGCAGCAAGACATCCTTGCTCCTGTACTCGAATCCTCTTGCTATGAATGCCAACATACCATTTGCCTTGTTAACCGTCTGCTGCACCTGCATGCTTACCTTCAGTGACTGGTGCACAAGGACACCCAGGTCTCATTGCACTTCCCCTTCTATAACATTTGCATATTGATTTATCATTGGCCCGCAGGCATCTGTAAGGAATACCTATTATATTCACATGTGATCACATGCTGAGTTGTCATTGGCCTGCAGGCATCTGTAAGGACTGCTATTGTTTTAGGAAGACCCAGGGTCCTAACTCCATCTGATCCACACAGTGCTGTGCTGTATGAGTTCACAGACCTGATGCTTCATTAAAAGAGTTTAAACTGTAATACTCCATTGTCCTGCAATTTATTATTTTTGTACAAAGTGTGCAAAACAAGACATGGTGTCAGAACAGGGATTTGAAATGGACATCGTTGGAGCTGCCTTACCCCGAATGAATTGGGAATCTTTGAACTTACCTAGAGAATGGAGCAAGTTCAAGCAACATGTGGAGTTGATGTTCTCGGGTCCGTTGAAAAGAAAAGGAGAGGAAGATAAATGCAGCTACCTACTCCTGTGGATCGAAGAAAAAGGGAGAGACATTTTTAACACATGGTCTCTCACCGCAGATGAAGCAAAGGTACTGAAAAGTTATGTTGACCGCTTTGAAGCATATGTGATGCCCAAGGCAAGTACGATATTCGCTAGGTACAAGTTTCAGGAGAAAGTACAAGAAGCTAGTGAGTCGTTTGAACAGTTCATGACTGAGTTAAAACTGCTGGTAAAAGACTGTGCATATGCAGATAAAGATGAAATGATCAGAGACCGCATCGTGTTTGGAATACATTCAGCTAAAGTGAGAGAGAAACTTTTGAATGTTGGGTCTGGGCTAAGGCTGGACAAAGCTATGGACATAGCTAGATCGCACGAGATAGCCCAAGCACGGTTGAAAACCATAACCTAGAGAGTTCTAAAAATGGGCAACGCAGACATAAAACGCTTCAAAAGCTGTGGATATTGTGGAAACAACTGGCATGGAGAAAAGGAGTACTGCCCTGCCAAAGGAAGGCAATGTACTAAATGTGGTAAACGGAATCACTTTGCTAAAGTCTGCAGGACTGTTTTCTGAAAAGCAGTACACACAGTGAGTGACAGCCAAATGCCAGATAGAGAGCCAAATGCAGAGGAACTGTTTATTGATTCTGTGTCACAGAAAAAACAGATTTCAGAGATTGAGCAAGCCTATGCCAATATTGAGATAGGAAAACAGGGCAAAGAGCTTAAGTTTAAACTAGACACTGGATCTCAGGTTAATGTAATTCCTCTGAGTGAGTATCACAGCTTGAAGGATGAGTGTGAGCTACAGCCCACCTCATGCAGACTGACCGGCTATGGAAGTGAGCAGCTCATTGTAAAAGGCACATGCGTGATGAAATGCAAGTACAAAGAAAGTGACATGATGTTGGACTTTTACATTATTGACACTTGAGCACCTCCAGTGCTAGGTCTAAAGGCATGTTTAGACATGGACCTCGTCAAGCTAGTGCTATCATTGACAGCACTAATTGAGAAGCAGACAGTCATGGAGGAGTTTGCTGACGTTTTCAAAGGAATCAGACTATTCCCAGGTGAATGCACTATTCACCTTGACCCAGCAGCAACCCCTGTGGTTTGCCCACTGAGAAGGATACCCCTTGCTCTACGTAGTTGCCTGAAGGAGGAGCTGCAGAGCATGGAGAATACAGAAATCATCGTCCGGGAAACAGAACCGACAGAGTGGGTCAACGCGTTAGTAATGGTTGAGAAACCACGTACAGGCAAGCTCAGAGTCTGTCTCGACCCCAGAGGTTTGGAGAAGGCTATCAAACACCCTCACTACCCTCTACCAACGCTAGTTGACATCATACCCAAGCTAGTGGGAGCACGTTACTTCAGTGTAATGGATGCACGATCAGGATACTGGAATATCAAGCTTACGGAAGAGTCATCTAAGCTAACAAAGTTCAACATGCCATTTGGACGCTACCGATTTCTGTGTTTACAATTTGGTTTTATCTTAGCTCAGGATGAATTCCAGTGGAAAATCGACGAAACCTATGAAGGCCTTGACGGAGTAGTCGCAATGGTAGACGACATCCTCATCTATGGCAGGAATAGAGAGGAACATGACAGGAACCTCCGTGTGATGCTACAAAGATCACGGGAGAAAGGTATCCGGCTCAACCCTGAGAAAAGCATAATCGGATCCACCAAGATCAGTTATTTTGGGCATCGCCTCTCAACTGATGGCATTAAGCCGGATCCAGAGAAAATCTCCGCCATCAAGAAGATGGAGCCACTGAAGAACCGCGCAGAGCTAGAGACAGTACTAGGCGTGGTTAACTACTTAGCTAAGTTTGCCCCGAGCCTCTCTGAAATCAACGCACCCATGCGTCAGTTGCTCAAACAATCCAATGAGTTCCTGTGGGACAAACAACATGACACAGCATTTCAGAAAATGAAAGACCTAATCACCAGAGAACCAGGACCAGTTCTTGCCTACTTCGACCCCAACAAAGAGCTCAGACTACAATTGGATGCATCAGAATAAGGACTAGGTGCAGTATTACTGCAAGAAGGAAAGCCCATCGGCTACGCTTCCAGATCTCTCACAGACAGTGAAATCAACTATGCTCAAATCGAGAAAGAGCTATATGCAATTCTGTTCAGATTTAAGCGTTTCCACCAGTACGTCTATGGCCGACAAGTCATTGTGGAATCCGACCACAAGCCCCTCGAGTCAATCATGAGGAAACCACTAGCCGCAGCCCCACCAAGGCTACAGAGAATGATCCTTCAGCTACAGAAGTATGACTTCACAATCATTCACCGTCCAGGCAAAGACATTCCTGTCACAGACATGCTCTCAAGAAAGTCTCTTAGCTACCAAGACAGCAGCCTTAGTGATGGCATGGATGTGCAGGTGCACATGGTGTACAACAGCTTACCTGTAAGTGACTCAAAACTGAAGGAGATCCGAGCAGAAACAGAGAAAGATGCACAACTCACACTGCTGAGCAAAGTTATACATGAAGGATGGCCTGAGGAAAGGAGGAAATGCCCTCAGAGCATATCTGAATTCTGGAACCACAGAGACGAACTGTCACAAATCAACGGAATCGTCTTCAAAGGGGAGAAAATGATCATTCCTACCAGTCTCAGAGAAGAGATGTTGACAAAAATTCATGCTGGACATATGGGCATGGAAAAATGCAAACAAAGAGCACATGACATTATGTTCTGGCCCGGAATGTGCAAACACATTGAGGACATTGTCGGAAAATGTTCCATTTGTCTAGAACGCTGCCCATCAAATGTCAAAGAGCCCATGATACCTCACCGTTTCCCAGACAGGCCCTGGCACGTCGCGGCAACGGATCTGTTCACATGGAACAACGAGGACTACATAGTGACTGTTGATTACTACAGCAGATTTTTGAATTGGACAAGCTTCACAGCACCACATCTGCAGCTGTGATCCACAAGCTAAAGGCAGCCTTTGCCAGGCATGGCATGGTAGAGGCGTTAGTCTCAGACAATGGCCCCCAATACAAATCAAAAGAGTTCGAGTCGTTTGCCAAGGCATGGGATTTCACACATGTCACATCAAGCCCACATTACCCTCAAAGTAATGGCCTTGCTGAAAAGACTGTGCAGATTGCAAAAACACTCATGGACAAAGCCAAAGCGGACAAAAGAGACCCCTACATCAGTCTCCTTGAGTAGTGCAACACTCCGGTTGACAACTTCAAGTCACCAGCACAGCTGTTGATGAGCCGCAGACTTCGCTCAATCCTTCCAAGCACCAACCAGCAGCTGCAGCCAGAGGTCATCAGCTGTAAGCAAGTGCATGCAAAATGTGTACAGAGACAGCAACACCAAAAGAGTTACTATGATAGGTCAGCTAGACTACTGCCGCCGCTGCACAATGGAGAATCCATCAGAATCCAGGAGCATGACTACTGGAAGCCAGCAGTCGTCATCCAGCCAGCTGACACTGAGCGATCATATCATGTTCACACCCCAGGTGTACCACCGCAATCGCAGGCACCTCCTGAACACCAAGGAACAACATCATTCCGACGAGAGGTCAAGCCTAGAGTTATCCTTGACTTGTGAACTGCGAAAGGGTGTAGGCGGATTGCTGCCCTAAAAAAAACTGTACATCGTTATTGAAACGTTGAGATGTTTTCAGTGCTAGTTAAATGTTGAGTTTAATTATATGTTGATGCTACTGAGAACATTATGTAGAAGAAAGGTTCAAAAGTAATGCATAACATTTTTCGTTTAAAAGAAAGGGGATGTAACATTTGCATATTGTTTTATCATTGGCCCGCAGGCATCTGTAAGGAATGCCTAGTATATTCACATGTGATCACATGCTGAGTTGTCATTGGCCTGCAGGCATCTGCAAGGACTGCTATTGTTTTAGGAGGACCCAGGGTCCTGACTCCTTCTGATCCACATGGTGCTGTGCTGTATGAGTTCACAGACCTGATGCTTCATTAAAAGAGTTTAAATTGTAATATTCCGTTGTCCTGCAATTTATTATTTTTGTACAAAGTGTGCGAAACAAGACACCTTCTCCCAATCTATTGCCATTCAGATAATAACCTGCCTTCCTGTTTTTGCCACCAAAGTGGATAACCTCGCATTTATCCACATTATACTGCATCTGCCATGTATCTGCCCAATCACCCAACCTGTCCAAACCATACTGGAGTTTCTCGACATCCTCCTCACAGCACACACGCCCACCCAACTTTGTGTCATCTGCAAACTTGGAGATATTACTTCCAATTCCCTTGTCCATGTAGTGTCCGTGTGTAGATAAAGACACTGAAGACAGGAGTTGGTTCATAGGTATTTACTAAGCAAGTCTGGGGGGGGGGTTTCTAAAGGATATACACAATACACAGGCTTATATAGCCCAAGTGGCAATTACCGGCATTACGCACACCTGGGGCTCTTAAAGGCACATACACCATAATTGCTCTTAAAGGCACATACACCACAATTCCTCCCCTTCTAGCTAACTAGTACATCATATTTTAAGTAATTATTTATTACATGTTATATGCAAAATAATATACCTTGCTGTATTAATTAATTATAAGTTAGTCTCTCAGGAGGCTTCCTGACTCGGTCCGGATAACGCCTCGGGGGTGTAGTAGTTTCTGGTGGTGTAGTAGGTTCTTCTGGCAAGGCTGATTCGGCTTGAAGGCCAGTGTCGGGTTCATCGGGCTCCAGTATCACCGGATCGGAGGTAGATATGGGTATCTCTACTTCATCGTTAGATGTGTAGAGTGGTGGTGTAGGTTGTCCCTTTTTGGATGACTTGATGATTTGGTCAGCATGGCGCCTTATTATGCTGTCTCCGATGTCCACTGTATACATCAGTGGTCCTAATCGTGTGCAGATAGTTCCAGGCTGCCATTTCTTGGTACGGTAGTCCCGGGCCAAAACCGGTTGGCCTATCTGGAAGGCCCTAGTTGGCCTTTCATTCATGCCCTGAAACTGCCGGTTCTCCACGTCCCTTCGGATGTTGGGCTTGACCAAATCCAGCCGGCATCTTAGGTTTCTATTGTAGAACATCATGGTGGGAGTTTGGTTAGTAACCATATGCGTTGCATTCCTATATGCAAATAAGAAGTTATCCACCTTGTGCTGAAGTTTTATGTCTTCATTACCCATGGCCTTGATGGCCTTCTTGAAGGTCTGGACAAACCTTTCAGCCAATCCATTGGTGGCGGGATGGTATGGGGTGGACGTGTAGTGCTTTACCCCATTGTTCTTTAAGAACTTTCTGAATTCTTCGGACACAAATTGCGGTCCATTATCAGAACATATCTGCTCCGGCAGCCCATTCCTGGCAAATATGGTCCTTAATACTGTGATGGTTTTTTCCGTGGTGGTGGAGGACATCTTTATTACCTCCGGCCACTTGGAGTGTGCATCAACTGCGATTAAGAACATTGAGTCCATAAATGGACCAGCAAAGTTGATGTGCACCCTTTGCCAGGGAGATGAGGGCCACTCCCATGGATGTAGATGGGCCTGTGGCGGAGCATTTTGGACCTTCTGGCATCCTAGGCAGCTCTTGGCCATGTCTTCGATGTCTCCATCGATACCTGGCCACCATACAAACGCCCTAGCTAGGTTCTTCATTTTCACTCCACCCAGATGCCCCTCGTGAAGCTCCTTTAGCACTTTATCCTGGAGTTTGGGTGGAATCACCACTCTGGATCCACACATCAAGGTTCCTCGGCACACTGACAGCTGTTCACTTCTTTGCGAGAATGCTGGCAACAGTGGTTCGCCATGTGCTGGCCATCCCTTCACTGTTAAATCGTAGACCCGTGAGAGAGTAGGGTCATTTTTTGTCTCCCTTTCAATGGCAGAATTTGTCACCGGTAGACATTCCACTATGGTAGAGTGGAATATCTCTACTGGGTCTACTGTAGGTGCCTCTGTGCCTCTTCTATCGTTGGCAACGGTAGGCATGATAAACCATCAGCATTCCCATGCTGTTTTGACCCTTTGTATTCAATGTTGTATTGGTGTGCCCCTAGAAAAAGGGACCACCTCTGTAGTCTTTGTGCCGTCATAATGGGGACACCTTTTTTAGGGTTGAATATGGAGATGAGGGGTTGATGGTCAGTCAGCAAGGTAAATTTTTGTCCGTGTAGGTAATGGTTGAATTTCTTCACTCCCCATACCAGGCTGAGTGCTTCCCTGTCTATCTGGGCATAGTTACGCTCAGCTGAGTTCAATGAGCGTGACGCAAAAGCTATCGGCCGTTCCGAGCCATCAGGGAGTCTATGGGACAATACCGCTCCTATGCCGTAAGGGGATGCATCGCACGCCAGTCTGATTGGTAGTGATGGGTTGTAATGAGCCAAAATTTTCTCGGATGTGATTAAGTCTTTACATTTATGGAAGGCACGTTTACAGTCTTCGTTCCATTTCCAAATCACTCCTGTCTGTAGAAGATCATTAAGAGGGTGTAGAATAGTTGATAAGTTCGGTAAAAATTTATGATAGTAATTTATTAATCCCAGGAATGACCTTAATTATGAAACATTTTCAGGTGCTGTTACTTTTATAACTGCTTCAATTTTTTCAGGTGACTTATGCAACCCTTCCTTATTAATTATGTGGCCACAATATGATATCTGATTTTGGAAAAATTCGCACTTGGGGCGATTTGCTCGTAGGCCCCGTTCTTTCAGCCTAGTGAGCACCTGCTCCAAATTGGCAAGGTGCTCATTGTCATTTTCTCCTGTTATAAGGATGTCGTCTAGGTAGCATTGAGTCCCCGGAATCCCTTGCAGGACTTGCTCCATAGCTCTTTGCCAGATAGCTGGAGCTGATGCTATTCCAAAAACCAGTCGGTTGTACTGGTACAGGCCTTTGTGTGTGTTTATTGTGAGATATTTTTTAGAGGTCTCCTCAACCTCCATCTGTAGATATGCCTGTGCCAAGTCAATTTTTGTGAAACGTTTCCCTCCGGATAGTGAGGCGAAAATATCTTCTATCCTCGGAAGAGGATACTGTACCATGTGAAGGACCGGGTTTACAGTCACCTTAAAGTCCCCACAGATGCGAATTTTTTTCTGTTCCTCAGAGTTATTTTTCAATATTTTTTTCATGACTGGAACGATGGGTGTTGCCCATTCGCTCCAATCTATTTTGGATAATATGCCTGCCTTTTCCAAATTCTTCAGCTCTGCCTCGACTGCCGGACGTATTGCGTATGGCACCGGTCTTGCCTTAAAAAATTTTGGAATTGCTGTATCTTCCACTTTTATTGAGGCGGTGATGCCTTTCAAGGTTCCTAGTTTCTCTTGAAACACTTCTTTGGCGTTGGCCAAGATGTCTTTTAATCGTTCAGGTATGATGTCATCATTGTTTTTTTCCTTACTGGTCACCGTCAGTGCCTGAATGTAGTGCCAGTCTAAACGTATCTTCCTTATCCATTCACGTCCCAACAACGGTGGACCACCATCTTGTAGAATGTATAAATACAACTTTTGTATTTCTTTGCCGTCGTATACCACAGGCACCCTTATTTTTCCTTTGGGGTAGACTTTCTGCCCCGTATATGTTTTTAAGATAATGGATGTGTCTTTTAGAGGTATATGCGAAAATAGCCTCTCGTAATCTCGTCGATTTATTACGGTTAGAGCTGATCCTGCATCTAGCTCCATTTTAACTGGGGACCCTGCTATTGTGAGGGTAACCCAAATGGTTTGGTAATCCTCTTTGGCAAGTCCATTATGTAATTTGAGACAGCTTAGTCTCTTGTTTCCGGAGTCGCTATCGCTATTCTGGTCTTCGGAGCTATTGTCCGTCATCATTTGTACCTTCCTGTACTTTTCTTTATTGATTTTTTGTTTTCTGTCAGTGGATTTATTTTGTCCAGATTGGCATACCCGTGCAATGTGTCCAATCTTATCACATTGCCTGCATGCTTTGCCCTTGAACCAGCAGTCCCTCTGGTTATGGGTGGATCTGCCGCAGCGATAACATCTTCCGAACTCCTGTGTCATTTTGTGGGTGCCGAAGTCCTGTGTCTCTTGTTGTATCTCTGCAGCTCCTTTTGCTGCTGCTTCGTATGATACAGCCATACTGAAAGCTTTGTCCAATGTTAAATCTTTTTCAGAAAGCAGTCTTTTTTGTGTTCCTTCACTTAAGAGACCGCAAACAAATTTGTCTCGAAGATAATCCGATAGTCCTGCTCCGAATTGGCAGTACTTTGATAGCTTTCTTAATTCGGTTAGGTAATCAGCGTTACTTTCATTCTTGTGTTGATTTCTCTTGAAGAACTTGAATCGTTCCGCTATCAGCAGCGGTGTTGGGTTTAAATGCTCCTGCAGGGTATCAACAATTTCTTTAAAAGTCTTGTCCTTTGGTTTGGCTGGAGTGATTAAATTTCGTAACAGCCCGTATGTCTTCGCGCCCATTAAGTTCAGAAGTACTGAAGCTTTTTTTTCATCTGTTATTCCATTTGCAGTGCAATAAACCTCTACTCTTTCCACGTATGTGGTCCAATCTTCTATTTCGCCATCAAAAGCCTCAATATTACCAGATTTAGTCATTTCAGAAAAGATATGGCGCTTCCCGCGCTTTTTTTTTCTCTCTGTAGCAACGATATGGCGCTTCCCGTGCTTTCCCGCCGCTGCTACCGATAACAACGCTGTTTTACTGCGGTTTCCGTTTATTCACTGTTGGAGACTCGTTCCCGACGGAGGTCTAAACGCTGACCTGCTTGCCGCGCCGGCCGTCTCTCGAGTGCACCCTCCCAGTCCGTTATTGCTTGCCTCCGATTTCGCTGCCTGTCTCAGCTGTAGAGCCCGCCGCTGGAGCTCCAGCCTGACGCCCAGGAAGGATTAGCGCAGTACCTGTCACCAGCTTGGCCAGCTGGTGAAACCACAGTTTCTCTTACTTCCTTGAGTCTTCTGGACGCTGGAGGAATCGATGTCCTTGAGGTGCTGCCGAATTGCAGGTAAGTCCGTTTCCACTTCGTCGCCACTGTAGTGTCCGTGTGTAGATAAAGACACTGAAGACAGGAGTTGGTTCATAGGTATTTACTAAGCAAGTCTGGCGGGGGGGGGTTCTAAAGGATATACACAATACACAGGCTTATATAGCCCAAGTGGCAATTACCGGCATTACGCACACCTGGGGCTCTTAAAGGCACATACACCATAATTGCTCTTAAAGGCACATACACCACAGTCCAGATCATTAATATATATTGTGATGAATAGCTGGGGTCCTAGCACCGATCCCTGCGGTACCCTACTAGTCACTGCCTGCCACTCGGAAAAAGACCCATTTATTCCAACTCTTTGCTTCCTGTCTGCCAACCAGTTCTCTATCCAAGTCAGTACCTTACCCCCAATCCCATGTGCTTTAACTTTACATGCTAATCTCTTATGCGGGACCTTGTCGAAAGCTTTCTGGAAGTCCAGATACACCACATCCACTGGTTGTCCCTTATCTATTCTACCAGTTACATCCTCAAAAAATTCCATAGATTTGTCAAGCATGATTTACCTTCTGTAAATCCATGTTGACTTTGTCCGATCCTGTCACTGTTTTCCAAGTGCTCTGCTATTACATCTTTTATAATGGACTCTAGCATTTTCCCAACTACAAATGTCAGACTTACCAGTGTTTAATTCCCCGTTTTCTCTCTACCACCTTTTTTGACTCATGGGGTTACATTAGCTACCCTCCAATCCATGGGAACTGTTCCAGAATCTATAGAATTTTGGAAGATGACCAGCAATGCATCTACTATTTCTAGGGCCACTTCCTTAAGTACCCTAGGATGTAGATTATCAGGCCCTGGAGATTTATCGGCCTTCAATCCCGTCAATTTCCCTAACACCATTTCCCTACAAATACTGATTTCATTCAGTTCTCCCTCTCACTAGGCCCTATGCTCCCCGACATCTCTGGGAGGTGAATTGTGTCCTCTTTTGTGAAGACAGAACCAAAGTATGTATTTAATTTGTCAGCCATTTCTTTGTTGCCCATTGTAAATTCCCCATATTCTGACTACAAGGGACCTACGCTTGACTTCACCAATCTTTTTCTCTTCACATATCTATAGAAGCTTTTACAGTCAGTTTTTATGTTCCCTGAAAGCTTACTCTC